>NC_142570.1:11020681-11323712 GCF_041283825.1 Pyrus communis | reverse complement strand
GACGTTGAAACAGAGGCGATTCTCTCTTTTCCTTTAAACCCCTTGACAAGCTTATTTGGCACTTTGACAAGAAGGGCCACTTCACTGTAAAAAACGCGTATCATGTCGCATGTGGTTTTCTTTCTGAGGACTCAAATCGGTCTTCTTCTTCCTCGGGGACTACCATCGATTCTCAACTTTGGAACCAAATTTGGACCGCTAGCATCCCCCTGAAAGTTAAAGTTGGTGCCTGGCGAATCTGCCATGATATTATCTCTACTCGTGACAATTCTGCCTTGCGACATGTTGATATTGACCGGCTATGCATGGTGTGCAATACCCATATTGAGTCCACCCTTCACTTACTGAAAGATTGCTGTTTTGCATCATGTGCGTGGCTTTCCACCATCAAATCTATATGGGATTAGGCCCTCTTCCTGGTCAGCCACCTTGACCATGCTCGTTTCAAGTTATGCCTCATGGTCTGGTGGGCGATTTGGGGAGCTCGCAACGGAAAACTTTGGACTAGCAAGTCGGAAAGTCTGGACACCATCATCTGTGCCATTAGTTGGTGGCAACCCTTTTAGTCGACCTTCTATGTGGCGCCTCGTGCATAGCCCAAGCCACTTAACCCCAAATGGTCTAAACCACCACAGGGCTTCCTTAAGATCAACGTCAATGGAGCATAGAATTGTTGGAAGCTAAACAGCATTTGAAGTTGAGGGATTGAAGGCAGCAACGAACTCCTGAGCTTGGATTTTGTCTGCATCGAAGAAGAAAGAAGAAATGAAAAGTTTTAGTCTCCAACGGATAGTTTCAATTTGAATGTATGTGTAAGTGTGTGAGTGACAAGTGTACACTCTATATTAAATCACTTAAACCCAAATAAATGGGTAGGATTAAATCTGGAGAAGTAAGGTA
Organism: Pyrus communis; assembly: GCF_041283825.1. Taxonomy (NCBI): domain Eukaryota; kingdom Viridiplantae; phylum Streptophyta; class Magnoliopsida; order Rosales; family Rosaceae; genus Pyrus; species Pyrus communis. The sequence continues at coordinate 11,322,812 of NC_142570.1, read as the reverse complement.
GAAATACTTGTTTAAGTCTCTTGTCAATCACTCTAAAAAAGAGTATAGGCTATGGCAATGCAACATACCCTTGAATCACTCATCTACTTAATGAAATTATAGCTGTTGCATTTTGCATAGCCTTGAAGCCGTCAATACCAACTCCAAATCTCTTTATTCTCTGCTATCCTAATCCGAAGAAACCAATCCAAAACTATCCATAAAAAAAAAAAACACCTAAATAAACAAACTTTGTCATGGCCTGAGAGCCTAGTTTCCAATCTTACAACTTTCTGGGTGTAATTTGTGCAAGTTGAAATCTTTAGGGGCACCTACGTTGTGTCCTCAACAACAATAACCAACAAACAACCCTGCAAATGAAGGGATCAAATAGTAGCAGTGAGCTAAAAGCTCCAATCTTTGATGGGGAGAACTATGATTTTTGGAGAATAAGAATGACAACTATTTTCAAGTCTTATGATATATGGGATATGGTTCAATACGGGTATGAACTACTTGAAATAAAGGTCGATGCTCTCATAGAAACACAACTCAAAACACTGAAGTAGAACCGGATGAAGGATGCTAGAGCACTTGGAATCATCCAAAGTGCTGTCTCAGACACCATTTTCCCGAGGATAGCAAATGAAGAGCCTGCAAAGGGAGCTTGGGAAATCTTACAACAAGAGTACAGAGGAGACACCAAGGTCAGAAAGGTAAAACTTCAATCCCTTAGAAGAGATTTTGAGTATACAAGAATGAGGGAAAATGAGCTGTTGAAATATTACTTTACTAGGCTATTTGATGTTATAAATAAGATGAGAACATATGGTGAGGAACTACCTAATGAAAGAATTGTCCATAAACTGTTGATTAGTTTGACTAAACCCTATGATTCAATAGTGAGTGTCATTAAAGAAACCAAAGACACTGAAACTCTTAGTGTGCAAGATGTGATGGCATCTTTAAGAGCTTTTGACCAAAGGCTTAAGAGGCATGCTGATTTTGCACCTAAGAAAGCTTTTCAATCACTCTATGTTGGATCTAGTAGTCAAGCAAACAAAAACCATAGTGGAAGGGCAAGAACAAAAAATGGGAAGGAAAAGGATATCAAAACTGTAGACCTAACCAAGGCAGCAACTCAGATGAAGGTCCAAGAACCAAGCAACAATGCAAGCATTGTGACAAATTTCATCTTGGGGAGTAAATGTCACAAATGTAACAAGTTCAGGCACATCATGAGGGATTGCAGATCAAAGAATGTGCAACAAGTGAACTGTGCAAATCAAGTGGAGGAAGAAGCAAATTTGTTCTGTGCCTTCAGTACAAAAGTGGAGAAAAACAATGAAGTATGGTACATTGACAGTGGCTGCAGCAACCATATGACTACACATGAGTCATTACTCATTGACCTTGACACAAACTTCACTGGAAAAGTGAAAATGGGAGATGGAAACATTATCAAAGTCACTGGAAGAGGAACTCTGGTCATTAACACCAAGAAAAGAAGAAAACGCATAAGGGAAATGATGCTAGTGCCTGGATTGGATGAGAATCTACTCAATATGGGTCAAATGATGGAGCATTGTTATTTCCTACTTTTTTGGGGAACTGTGGTTGAGATCTATTATGACAGGTCCTTATCAAACATAGTGACTAGAGTAAAAGTGAAAAACAGAAGTTTTCCACTTATGTTGAAGTACCTAGAGGAAGTGGCAAGAAAAGCAAGTGTGATAGGTTCTATGAAGCTATGGCATAAGAGGCTTGATCATTTAAACATGACAAGCTTACAAAATCTACAAAAGCATGAAATGGTACAAGGGATACCAAAGATGGATCAATGCAGTGAAACCTGTGAAGGGTGTGTATTTGGAAAGCATCACAGAGATCCATTTGAAGCTGGAAAGGCTTGGAGGGCAACAAAAAGGCTTGGTGGGCAACAAAGCCACTTGAATTGATTCACACGGATATGTGTGGACCAATGCAAACAATAACAATCGGTGGAAACAAGTATTTCCTAACCTTCATTGATGACTACTCACGGATGTGTTGGGTGTATTTCATGAGGTTCAAGTCTGAGGTATTCACAATATTCAAGAAGTTCAACACAATGGTGGAATTACAATGTGGATACCAAATCAAAAGACTGAGAAATGATAGGGGAGGTGAGTACACCTCACTTGAGTTCAATGCATTTTGTGAAGATGTGGGATTGGAGAAGCAACTCACAGTGGCATATTCACCACAACTAAATGACATTGTAGAAAGGAAAAATAGGACTACAATCAAAATGGGTAAGTCTATGATGCATCAGAAGAACATGCCCTATACATTTTGGAGTGAAACAGTAAATACTGCAGTGTACCTATTAAATAGGTGCCCTACTAAAACATTGGACAAGATGACTCAATTTGAAGTGTTAAGTGGCAGAAAGCCTTCTATGAAGCATCTAAGAGTGTTTGGCTCAGTGTGCTATACTCACATTCTTCAACAACTAAGGCAAAAGTTGGAGAAATCAAGCAACAATGGTGTTTTTATGAGTTATGGAACTGGGAAATGTTATCTTTGATGAAGACTCAACATGGAACTGGGAAACAAGGGTTGAAGAGAAGGACAATGTCTCTCTACAACTTGATCTCAACAAAAGGCAAACAAAGGAGCCTATGTAGACCTTAATTCAAGAAGAAGTCACCGAGAATAATTACATACAAGGGACTCCACAATAAGCAAACATGGGTCCACAACCAACTCAATGACAGATCACAACACCAAGTTCAACTCTAGTGAGGTTGAGAAGCTTGGATGAAATCTATGCTATATGTAATTACTATGTAGTGGAACCAGAATCATATGAAGAAGCTAAGAAAGACAAAGCTTGGAAGAAAACAATAAAGGAAGAACTTGAAATGATTGAGAAGAATGACACTTGGGAACTTGTAAATCGACCAAGTGACAAACCTATGATTAGAGTGAAATGGGTGTACAAGGTCAAGCTCAACCTAGATAGTTCTGTACAGAAGAACAAGGCTAGATTAGTAGCTAAAGGCTACTCACAGAAGCCTGGTGTAGACTTCAATGAAACCTTTGCTCCAGTAGCAAGGTTAGACACCATAAGGACCTTGATAGCCCTAGCAACCAAGAAGGGTTAGAAGTTGCATCAATTGGATGTCAAATCTGCATTTCTAAATGGAGTGCTAGATGAGGTAGTGTTTGTGGAATAACCTCAAGGGTTCATAAGTGAAGCATTTCCAGAGAAGGTGTACAAGCTAAGGAAGGCACTATATGGCCTAAAGCAAACTTCAAGAGCTTGGTACAGTGAGATTGATTCTTATTTCACTGAGAAAGGATTTCAAAAAAGTCTTAGTGAAGCTACACTCTACACCAAGACAGAAAGCAACAACAAGATACTCATTGTCTCAATCTATTTGGATGATGTTGTATACACTAGAAATGATGTTGCAGTGATTGAAGAGCTCAAAGAATAAATGATGAAGAGGTATGAAATGATTGACCTAGGCCTCTTGCATCATTTTCTTGGCATTAGGGTAATTCACGAGGCAAACAACATCTTCATTCATCAAAGGAAGTATGCTGAAACCTTACCTTAAAGGTTTGGTTTGAAGGGTTGCAAACCAGTCTCTACACCCCTAATTGCAAATGAGAAGCTTAAGAAGGATGATGGAGGTGAACCTGCAGATGCTAGTCTCTACAAAAGCATAGTTGGCAGTTTATTGTACCTAACTGCAACAAGGCCGGATCTAATGTTCTCAGCAAGCCTACTTTCTAGGTTTATGCAGAATCCTAGCAAGATACACATAGGGACAGCAAAGAGAATTCTAAGATATGTGCAAGGAACACTTGATTATGCCATCAAGTATGAAATGGGGAAGTCAACTATCCTAATTAGATTTTGTGACAGTGACTAGGGTGGCAGTGAAGATGATAGTAGAAACACATCGGGCTATGCTTTCACCTTTGGATCAAGGGTATTTTCATGGGCCTCTGTGAAGCAACAAAGTGTTGCATTGTCCATAGCCGAGGCAGAGTATGTGAGTGCATCAAAATATATAGCTCAAGCTATTTGGCTAAGGTTTATACTCAAAGACTTTGGCGAATTGCAAGTTGAAGCCACACCACTTCTGTGTGACAACACCTCTGCAATTGCCATGACAAAAAACCCAGTATTTCATCAGAGAACAAAGCATATCAAGAGACGATATCATTTCATTAGAGAGGCATTGCAGGACAACACAATCAAACTAATCTATTGTAGCACAGAAGATCAGATCACAGACATTTTCACAAAAGCATTACCAAATGAGAGACTCAATTACCTGAGATGATTGTTTGGATTGACTCCCAGAACCAGTTTAGAAAGGAGCGTTGGAAGCTAAACAGCTTCTGAAGTCGAGGGATTGAAGGCAGCAAGGAACTCTTAAGCTTGGATTCGATCTGCATCGAAGAAGAAAGAAGAAATGAAGAGTTTTAGTCTCCAACGGCTAGTTTCAATTTGAATGTATGTGTGAGTGTGTGAGTGACAAGTGTACACTCCAGATTAAATCACTTAAGCCCAAATAAAGGGGTAGGATTAAATCTAGAGAAGTAAGATAGAAATACTTGTTTAAGTTTCTTGTCAATCACTCTAAAAAAGAGTATGGGTTACGGCAATGCACCATACCCTTCAATCACTCATCTACTTAATGAAATTATGGCTGCTACATTTTGCACAGCCTTGAAGTCGTCAGTGTCAACTCCAAGTTCTCTCTATTCATTGCCTCTTCACATTGAGGCTTTTAGTGCTTGTGAAGGATTATTATTGGCTTCGCATAGGGGATTACAAAACCTGATTCTTGAGAATGCTCCACTCCAGATCACAACTACTTTGCAATCAAGTTCTCCCGACTCGTCCTTCATTGGACACATTTTGGATAACTCAAGAGCTTTGCTCCTTGAGATCACTGGAGCTACTGCTGCCTATGCGAGTTGCCAAGCTAACGAGGCTGCTCATCGTCTTGCTTGCTATGCCCTCTCTTCCCATTGTGTGTGCACCTGGTTTGAGGAGCCACCATAATTCATTCTAGATGTTTCACTTATGGTATTATGTAATGATGCTAATTTTGTCTCAACGTTTTGTATTAGCTTCTACCTAAACCTTTTTTATGAATAAAAATATCGCAGCTGTCAAAAAATTAAAAAAATCCGACACTGTTAAATGGAAAAAATAAAATAAATATACATGAATTCTATTGTGTATTTGGTGCATTTCTAATTACATGGAGGCTTTGTGATAAAACACTACACAATGGTACGTTGTGCATGTTGTAATATCAAAGTGGAGGACAATGTCAAAGTGATATACTAGTAGTGAGTCGTTGATTTGTCTCTCTAAAATCTTGATCTTGTATTAGATCAGATTTGTGTGATTAGTCTCAAATTGAGTCTTTAATTACCTTGATTTGCCCTAATTACCTAGTTTACTACTTTGTCTTGCTTTCACTCTTGAATGACCAATGTTGGTTGTACATCTGTCTCACTATATGTCGGTCCCACGTGAGAAGAAATGTTGACGAGAAACGATACCAATTTCCTTATTGGTAATATGTCGTTATATCAAAATACAATAAAAAAAAGGGGTTTTCTAGAGAGTGGCCTACATTATGTCCAACTTTACAATTTGCAGTTTCGTCCAATATTCTCTTCTTGTGAGGTTTTGAGTCTGTCTTGGTTTACTTTTCAACGGATCGAATTAGCATTGATTCTTCGGTTACTATAATCTTGATTATTTTTGCATGAGCTTAGCATATATGCTCGAGTGATAAAAAAAAAAAAAAAAATACAAAATGAGCGTGGTTATGAGAGATCATATGATAATCATTAAGCATAATTTCATTTGGAAAGACTGATAAATAGAGACAAAAGTATTAGTTTACTTTACTTACACATATATGCTTTATTTTCAATCTTTGCATGGGGCAACCTCTTTAGAATTTCAAGTCCAACAACGCTGCATTTTAATTTCTACTCGTTTTTCTTTCTAGAAGCACTAAAAAACGCATGCGATAAATGGCTTATATGCATAAGAAACTTTTGTGCTGCTGTTTTTGTCACTCGGCAGAACTTTATGGTTGAATAATTCAATTAGAAGATTGAAGGTGTTTAATAAATATATTTTAATAATGGGATTCTACATATTTTGTGCAAGAAGAAAATTCTAATAAAGTAGAAAATCAACATGGTAAGCAAAAGTGAACAAATGAACAATCTCAAAATAAGTACACAAGATATTAATGTGGTTCAGCATAAAAGTCTACGTTGACAAACACAACATGATAAGAAATTTCACTAAACAAGCAGATTACAAAGTTTAACTCCCATAACAGAAATCTGACAAATTACAAACAATATACCAAATGAGTAGAAAACCCCAAAACAAAAGGAGAAAATTCTTCCAAATTGTCCTCTAACTCTCAAACTCACGAATTAGGCAAACAAATGAGTTGTGAATTTGCCGCACTCATGACTCCAAACGGTCACCTCCACCCAAAACCAAAAGAGAAAACTCCTTAAGTCATGGTGAGGAACACAAAATAAACTTATCATATGGTCATTTTATAGTGCATAGAACTTAGATTACAATGAAAATCTTAATTCTCATAGGAAGTAAATCCAAATTCTAACAGGCAAGGAAATCAATTATTTATCCTAATAAAATGAGTAAATTATCAAAACTTCTCCACCAAGCAAAGAATCCAACCAATAACACGAAACCCAACCCATATAGGACACAAAAAACAAAACATGAAACGTCAGAGGATTTCTCTGTCCGTTTCCAAACGATTGGTTGTCACCTCCGATCGATTGCTCTGATGCCATAATTCTTCAAATACTTCTTCTCTGCTTCTGTCCGACGGGTTGGGTAGGTGATAATTACCAGGTTAGGGACAATATTTGTGTTGTTGGAAATAGGCCCTTGACTTGTCTCTCTGAAGATTCTACATGGTATCAAAGCTAAGAGACGACCATGTACTGCGATGTGATTGGGTGGGTCTTGCTCTGTGTGTTGGATGAGTCCCGACTTGGCTCCACGCGGTTGCCGATGCGTGGATGTCTCACGTATGATCCACTAATTGTGTCCCACGTGTAGGGACATGTTGAGTATCCCACATCGTGTGAGGGAAAGAAAGAAAGAAAGAAGAGTTTAAATATGATTATCCCACTTCAACTAGCACCGATGCATTTTGTGATAAAACCCCACACCTGACAAATTGGGCATGTGGTAATTACCAAGTTGGATATAATATCAGTGTTATTAAAAATGGGCCCTCAACCGTCTCTCTGGATTTTCTACAAATTAGAATAATCTCTTTTGTTTCTTATTGTGCTTATATAAGTATATATAAGATTCGTAATGCGCGTAATTCGCACATTCGCAGGCAAAGCCACACAATCTGACATTTTAAAAATATCCTCTACAACGAGATGACCGCGTGGCATTTTAAAAATACACTCCAACGGAAAATTTGTAGCTGCCTTTGCCAGATGGTATGATGAATATTTACTCTCCGCTCCAAATTGAAGCTATAGCTGTTCGTGAGTGGCTTGGTTCTGGCGTCATCTAGGGGTTTACAAAATGTAACTTTGGAAAGTGACTCCTTTCAGATTGCAACAGCACTTTCGGCTGGCTCTCGCAATACGTCTTTTGTTAGACCTCTGCTAGAAAACTCCAAATTCTTGCTGTCCACGATTACTGGAAGATATTCTACCCACATACGCCGGCAAGCGAATGGCATCGCCCACCGTCTAGCACTGTTTGCTCTGAGCTGTGATAATTGTTTTACTTGACTTGAGTATCCACGGGACCTCATTGCCGACCTTTTGTTAGAGGAATGTTTGGGCTCGACCCCTCTTCCGTTAGGGGTCTTTTGTACTGGTTCTTCGTTTTTTAATGAAGCTATTGTTTCTTTTAGAAAAAAATTCATATTCAATAATAAAAAATTATGATCAAATAGTAACTAGAAATAAAGAACTCGAATAATAACAAATCATAACCTATAATTAATTTGGAAATCATAATAATATATGTAGAAAACGGCAAGTCCTTGGTAGCTAGCTAGCCATGTTATGTGCCATCACCACCATCCAAATAATGCCAAACCTCCTTCAATAACTATGTGCCATCACTTATCAGCATATACAGTCAAAGAACTTCTTGATTAATGTTGATGTTTGTAAGTTTGTTACTCATCTAAATTGTTTTGATAAAAAGAAATTGAAGAAAGTTGGGTTTTATCATAAAATCAATTAGCAAAATGACTACTTTACTTCAGGTAAGGTCTCTTCTTTCTATAATGTGGGATTGATACTCTTAATAGAATCCATAATTTAAAGAATAATGCTACTCTTACCATCTCTAGCTCTAATAGAGATAGGGCCTATCAACACACATGAGTTTCATCTCTATTAGAAAGGTGATACAAATGTGATAAGAGTATATTTTATATTTTAAATCAAATATTTATACAATTTATATGCACATATCTCATACATTATTTTATCGAATTACGTGCACACATTAAATGTGGAGTTCTTATTTAGATGAAAATACTGGACCATTTATATAATAAGGGTTTCTTCTTATTTGAAGGGAGTATAAATCATTAGTTTGATTGAAGTGGTCTCACACACCAAGTATTCTCTTCCACAAACTAAAACAAAGGCCTCTCTTATCTCTCTCTCCCAAATGGCCAAGGTTCATCCTCTTTTAACATTCAACAGTACTGGTGATGCTTCTTCCAGCTCTACTAGTACTCCTAATAATAAGTATTTGACTTCAAAGAGAGAAACATTCACCATATGGATGAAATCTCTTGTAATTCAAGGAAGCGGATGCACTGCGTTTGATGAAAATGGCGAGATTGTTTATCGCGTCAATAACTACGACAGCAAACACAGCAGTGAAGTCTATCTCATGGATCTCCACGGCAAGCTTCTATATTTACCCTATGTGAGAAGAAAATGTGTGGTTTTCCAAGTTGGAAGGGCTACAAAAGCAATGGTATCTGTGCCAGCAAGCCATTGTTTCGAATGAGAAAAAGTTATAGATCAATTCTTGGAAATAAAGAGTGTTCTTATAAAGTTACCATGAGATCTGATAGCAATTGCTACAGGTTAGAGGGTTTGAATGGTAAATCAACAGCTTTCAGAATTATGGATAGCAATAGAAGAGCTGTAGCAGAGGCAAAGAGAAAGCAGTCAAGTTCAGGAGTAGTATTGGGAGATGATGTATTCACATTGGCAGTGGAGCCTCATGTCGATCACTCCTTTGTCATGGCCCTTGTCACTGTTTATGGCATGATACGACGCCAGATATGATTCAGAGTTTTGGATGTATCAAATATACATAAACATGCATACTTGTAGCAAATAGTGGTATAGAGACAAAGAATCGGCTGAGTTTTTCTTAGCCTGGCTAGGGTTTTTTCTTTTCCTTTCTTTTTTGTTGAAATCAGTTTAACCCATTGTAGTCGAATGATCGATGATTTAACTTAAATATGTTGGGGGTGTGATTCACAAACCCCTTATTAATTTCTGTCATTTGATATTCTTTAATTAATTCGATCCGACAGTTGAAAATTAAGAAGTTGTGTGAGAAGTAAAAAATGGTGTGCGGATAGCAAACCTCTATATATTTCTGTTAGGGCCTCAAATCCTGGGTTAGGCTGAGTTGTTAGGAGTTGGCCCAAGAAGGAGAAAATTGTGGATGTCGGCCTAGTGACCACTGTGGTGGAGGTAGCTAAGTCCTGGTCGAGCAAAGATTTTTTCAAGGATAATAATTGGTATTTAGATTAGTGGTTGGAGTACTTGGCGTGAACGGTCAAGTCTCTATAAGGATTGGGATTGGTTTTGGATGAGATTTGAACGGAATGCATTAATAGTCTAGGTTCAGAATCCTAGTTTGAGTTGAAGTGTGACGAGATTTGGTGGTGAGAGAGTTTCGGTTGGATCATGATTTGTGAAGTGAACACTACAAATACATAAACATTGGCAACATGAAGAGGACCTTTAACTGACAATACACAAATCAACATTCTACGCGAAACCTTTCACACCCTTCTATGAATTTGACTTTCTAACCATCAACACAAATTCCAACTGGGTGGACGGGTTTTGGTTGGTAGCAAACGGACGACAACCAACTAGATAAATGGGGTTTTCTAGAAGAACCAGTAAAGATGACGACTTGACAAATGAGGCTGGAGCTATAGAGTCTGCTTGCTTAAGGAGTCCCGATCGACTGGATATATGAGAATTCTTTCTTTTGTGACTGGCTATTTATCTCAAGTCTCAGCAAGGAAAAACCTTTGATTCTTTCACGAAAGAGGCCACTTCATCAATCTTCTCTGCCAAATGAGGTGTTCTATGATTGGTTACTTTCAGGTCACATCCTGATTTTGACACACAGATAGCCAAACCACTTTTACGATTGAGACACTTATCTTTGTTGAGTATCTTTGCCCATTCAGTTTGATACCGATTTGGCAGACTTATGTTTTCATCAGTATATAGTTGAGGCTGCCGAACATGTTGCATAAGGCCTAGAACTTCATAGCGATTTGCATAACCTTATCTTCAGGTTTTAGAACTCAAGGACGAGAGGCCGTAAAGTTCTAGTTCTACTAGGCAGCAAAAATAAGTAGTCAAGATTTGCATGTGGTCTAATATTTTAGTGAAGGGGATTAGGTTTAAGTCCATACGTCCCAGGTTCGAAACTCCGTCTGCCCTAAATTATTATAACAGTTACGAACCACTTAATAATAATAATAATAATAATAATAATAATAATATATTTTAAAAAAATAAAAATGAGTTATTGATAAAAAAATAAAAATAAAAAGGAGTCAGGTTTAAAAACCCAAAAAAAGGAGTCAGGTTTGAAATTCTAGAAAATTCAGACCTTAATTGGGCTGATCATGATTTTGATTTTATTTTTTAACACAAAGAAAACTATATAATGTGACAATTTCGAATTTTGCCGGCCCCCAATAGTAATAATAATTTGGTTTGATGTTTTTGGTATAACTAATTTGTTGAACTTTAAATGTGTTTGTTACTTAGTACTACGATTTAATGGTATTATAATTACTTGTTAATGACAAGTCCTAAAATCGAATCTCAAAAAATCGAGTTCGTTGTTAATTTATTTTCTCACCTTTTAATATACCGTTGTATAAAAAATGGTAAATGTGCCTCAAAATTTATAAAAATTTGGTTGACTTTTCTTACGTATCAATTCTTTTCTTTGGTATCAATTTTTAAATGAGAACTATTATTAACACTCCAAAAATTTCATTCTACACTCCTCACAAGTGTAGTTTTCTTACTAATTATAAAAAGTTTGGAGTGCAAAATAAGATTTTTGGAATGCCAAAAACAATTCCCTTTTAAATTATCTAATCACCGATATGTTCGTCTTTCTCTCTTAACATTCAGCGCAAAAAAATAGACCCAAAAAAAAAATTGTCAAAGCAAAAATTGATATTCTTGTTGCAGTCATATTTAGAATAGGAATGTGATTATGTAAATTCTAGTGTATCTCGGGATATATTGGAATATTCCTTTTAGTAGTTAACATCCTATAAAGCTAAGAATTTAACATATCTTGCTACTATAAATAAAGGCACAATGGGGTGATATAACACACACCTCACAATTAAATCACTCTATTCTCTCTCTTGCTGCCAGCCTTTCTCCCTCTCTAGTCCTAAATATAGTTAAGTCAAATAGGTCTACAACACGTTATCACCACGCTCTTGCCAGAAATTAAGGAACTGAAGGATCATAGGAGGAGGTTTTCTTCTACAAAAAGTCAAAGGCTTTTATTTATTTTCTACCAATCAGGTATGCTTAAAATAAAGTAAGATATTTGAAACGTCCACAAAACATGAAAACATTCTCCATGATGCAGGAACCCCCTATGTTTATATTTTCCTTCCGATATATATATATATTAGGGTTTTTAAACCCTAGAGATGTCGAAAAAAAAATTATGGGAATTTAATGCGACATGCCCGAGGCTCAACGCTACTGGCATAACCACTGAGCACCATGCTGGCCTGCAGCCCAACCTCGTCGAGCACGTGACCAGGGTTACCATGGACAGTAGGTCATTTTTAATTAATTCAATAGATCGGGACCAAACAGGGTTGATCATGGAAACAAAATAATGACAGACAGGTCATATTAGCTTCGGTTAGTGATAAACAAAGTGATAAATAAATTAGAATTAATTAGCGTAAACCAAAGTTCCCAAAAAAATATATTTAGGCATGATTTATAACACGAGAACTTTAAAAATTGGCATTGGGTCGAAAAAGAACACAGCCTAGACAAAAGTGGGATGGTAACGATGCGGAGACAGGCCTTGTAACTTGGCTGCAGGCCATTGGGCTTCGTAGAGGGCTGCGGGCCTCTCGGCCATGTGGTATGGGTGAGCCCAGTAGCAAAAGTTGTTGGTTTGGGCCAAAAACAAGACACAGGTGCAGGCCAAGGGTGTGCTGGCCTGTAGTTTGGTGCAGGGAAGCCTAGCCGAGGCTGGGTTTCGAGTTTTTTGGTTGGGGCAAGTCAAGCCCAGCAGCAAAAGCTGCGAGCAAGTAGGCCAAGGGGTGACGAAGCCCAACAAGCATCGTGGGATTGCTGCAAATGGGCCTGGGGCATGAGGTGGACCTAGCAAGCTCTGGCCTTTTTCAGGTTTGGGCTAAGGACATAGGAAAAAGCCCAGCAACTCAAAAGTTGTTGGTTTTGGGCTTGGAAAGGATGCAGGCCCATGGTAACCCTGATCAGGCTAAAGCCTAGTGTCCAGGTAGGCGCAGCAAAGCCCAAAGGGCTGCTGCCATGGTCCAAACCCCTTTACATGCAAAATATCACATGATAAATTCATTCAAATAAGCGTTATATACATATTTGTAAGTCTGGATACACACCTACAAGTTCAAAATAGAAATCATCCATATGTGCAGTAAGTAACCATCACCATGATCAATTACTATAGGTCTCACTAATAATCAGTAAATATGCATATGGGCAATTCAAACCATTACGTAAGGGATCAACTAGTGATACATATCTCAAATGATTTCATTAACATAATTAGCGTCTGTATCTTTATCTAAACTTATCAAAAGCATAACTTAAGAGATCAAGCTCATGAACCACAAATTTAAACAAGTATTCTGATCAAAACTAAAGTTGCTACCAAATATAAAAGAGCAAGTAAAAGAGTAAACTTATCTAATGACCAGCTGTCTGCCAAATGCAAAGAAAGCTTTTCCCTCATATTCCAAATTGTGCGGCACTCTCCAGTTCAAAGAAGAGTTTGGTCCCCGTTGAAGCAGTAGAAGAAGAAGCCAAAACAGATTTCTAAATGGTGCACCTTCTCCTCTCTTACAAAACCAAAAGTACTCAATCTAACAATAGGTCTTAGTCAGTATTGAGTATATGTTTTGTGAGAGCAGAGGTCACTATTTGTATTGAAATCAACGTAGGAAACAAACTCAATTCCAATCCAACTATGAGTGCTAAGTATCAAGGTTTAATTAAAGTTTCAATCCCAAACTGATTAGGACAACCTGAACTCTTCAACAAAACTTTTCCATACCAATTTGAAACATTATAGCCGGTTTCTAGCACTCACAATGATACTCATATTCTAACATATTTGACATCAAAGAGAGAAACATTTACTATATGGATGAAATCATTTGTAAGCAAGGAATAAGATGCAATGCGCTTGATGAAAATGACAAAGTCGTTTATCACATAGATAACTAAGCAACAAGCACGGCAAAGCCAACAATATTTGTAGTTTCCCAAAATGGGAGGGCAACAAAAATTAACAATATTGGTGCCAATAAGCCATTGTTCGGGTAAGAAAAAGTTGTAGATCAATTTGGGAAATAAGGAGTCCTCATACAAAGTAACAATGGCATGTGATAACAATTACTACAGGTTTGAGGGTTTGAATGGCAAATCAATATCTTTCAGAATTACAAATAGCAATGGAAGAATTGTAGCAGAGGCAAAGAGAAAGTAGCCGAGCTCAGGAGTAGTATTACGAGATGATGTGTTCACTTTGGTGTCGGAACCTCAGGTGGATCATTCAATTATCGTGGTCCTTGTCACAGTCTGTGGCTTGATAAGAAATCAAATGTGACTCATACATGAATGAAATCAATTAATGAGTTTGTTTTGATCAATTTTCTAGTGACTTAAAGGTTTTGTTTTGTTTTCTTTTGTTTTTGTATTTTTTTTTTAATTTCTTTTTGTGGGAATTCAACCCATTGATCTATGTGTCATGTTTGTAAATACACACTACTAAGAATAAATGCTTGGGCGACGAAGGGGAAACCGTTGCGCAAAGACCAATACCGTCGCCGGAAACATTGGGCGGCGAAGACTGCGTCGCGCAAAGCTCGTGACGTCAGGCATTATGCGACGAAGGAAAGCACAAAATGAAGATTGTGCGACAGAAGTTGTGGTCGTTGCGCATTCTGAGCGACGAAACTTGATTTGACCCCCAAATTCTTGCGCAACGGAGGCAGAGATTCGACCTCCAAAATCTGCGCGACGGAGGTAGAGATTCGACCTCCAAACTTTGGCGCGACGGACATAGATCTTCGATCCACAAAATCTTGAGCGATGGATGTAGAGGCCATAATAGTTAGATAATAAAATTAATTTTGTTAAATAATTTATTTATGACTTATTTAATTTTTTTTTCCTTTCAAATGTTGCTAATATTGTTTTTTATGTAAAAATTAGGTTAATGAAATTAAAAACAGAAAAGGTAAAGAAGAATATTGAATTAAAAAATTATTGAAAATGTACATACAATGAAAAAAAGTATTTTTAAATTTGAAAACAATTTAAAACAAAACTAATATAGGTAGTCATCCACATTACAATTGATGGCTAGTGGTGTTGCTGCTGCGTCGGAGGGTTGGGAGGTCGTAGCTGTTACGACGGGCAGCTGGGAGGTTGTTTCTAGAAGTGGTTCAAAGTCAGAGAAATGAATGCCGGAGATTTAAAGTGCCTGTCGAATTTGGTTCATCAAATTGTTTTGGGCTACAATCTGAAACTACTGGGCGGCAATCCGCTCATTCAAGTCCACCACTTCAGATGTCAGCGTTTCGACCTTTTCAATTCTCTGCCTGGAGCATGAGGCAGACGGGTCCCAAAGGCGGGCTTTCCCAAGCCCCCAGTGAACATTCCCATGCCGACGACCGATGGTCTGATCGAGTGTGTTTGTCATGATTTGAAAACCAGCATCCTTAGGGGGAAGCACCTCGTCGATCGAGGTCTCTAGGGGAAGCTGGGAAACCACCTCTTCTAGAACGGTCTAGCCCTTCTCCACCATGGTGGACTAGAAAAATGAAATAAACAAATCAATTTGAATATACAAGTAATTAATATTAATACTAATTGAATATTAAAAAATTGAATTAGCTTACATGAAGTTGCTCCGTTAGCTCATCCCTGGGCCGAACATACACCTCATTGAACATGTCAATTTTCGGAAACTTTGACCCCCCTAAAATTTTTTAAAAAGTGTTAACATAGATTACTAATTGTGTAATAAAGTGTAAAAGGATTGAAAACTTAAAATAAATATACAGTTCACTTACGTCACTCCTCCAACCTATAAGAGAAGTGTCGTGAGCCTTCACTTTCATCTTGACGGTCCACCAACTCTATAGGGCACCTAACTTCTAGAGTGATCTCCAGACCATCATATAACTCATAATGCTTGTGGAGGTCGCTCTTCCATTGAGTGAACCTACCGGAGCAAAGGTCGTTGATGTACTGCATTTGATTGGCATCGAGGCTGAAAAGCTCATAGTGATGCTGCAAAACTCAACAAATAAATAGTACTTACAATTTATAATCCTTGTATAATTTAATAAAAATTTAGTATTTGAGGTTGAAAATACTTACCTATAATTCATGAAGAACAACATCCTTGACTTCTTGTGGGATAGCTCTCCATGACTTCCACATGAGGGGGCAATGGTTCCTAATAACCGACCCAACGTCGGTGGCCAACACACTGTGTTGCTCCTTTGTTGTAGCCGCACGATGTCGAGGATCACATGTAATGGTGATCTTCTCGGTCATGGTGCGAGTGGTATGTGACGTCTTAAGTAGTCTACAAGGGCCCTTTTTTTTTTTTTTTTTTTTTTTTTTGACCTATCAAATAAACAAAGTAAACATTAGACGAATTCACTGAAAATTCGGTAGAACCTCCCCTAAAACTATAACATTTCCTAAAATCTGTAGACAATATAACAATAAAAACAATACATCCACCCAACAATTCAAATAGTTTATACAATTTTGGGACGTTAAAACAAAACTTATAACTTGTTGATATGACTTCAATTTACTCAGTGCTACTTAACAATAATTAATATAGGTCAAAATCACAATTCAAATTAACTAGCTAGCATGCTTGTTATTCTTTGCAAAAAAGGGATTATCTCATCGTTGACAAAGAAAGACGTAAAGTAGGTTGATTGCTATTTAGATTAGCATATTCAGACGAATATAACAACTTTTTGAACTACAGATCAAACTGTTCAACCCAATAAAATCCACACCAATTTTTTTCAGTAAAATTAGTTGGAAAAATGGTTATATATGTGTGTGTGCCCGCGTGTGTGTGCATAGTACAAACAGTTCAAAATAATACAAATACTGGAAAACATTTTTATCCATTAATGAAGACTATTTTGAATTATTGTTTGCAGTCAATTTGCAAGCCAAAACTTGAGAAAATATTAGAAAACACATGTGCCACTTGTGTATTTGTAAGGAACATAGCATTATGGCTATGAATAAAGATGAAACCAGAAGCAAGCTTATAATGGACACAACAAGCTTACCTGTCTGGGACCCTTCTCCATGGACAGAGGAAGCCTCACTAGACTGCTGGGCTTCCTCAGAACTCTGGGGCCGTCGATGAGTCCGCAAGGTGCTTAGTACAGGATGCGTCACCGAAGAGGTCGATGACGCATGAGCTGTAGACACCGTTGACCCCAAAGGCATGACTAGAGGGACACCCTCCATGGCCATATCAAGTGTGGAGGTGGCAGCAGCACTACTTCCTGGAAAAGGTGTCTGACTGCCCTACTAGCTACCCGCCAGTTTGATATTAAGTTCGACATTTACAAAAACATTTTATTAAAAATTTACATTCCACAACTTTAATTTGGTTTAGATATACTAAAATATATCCTAACCTTGACAGTTACAAATAAATAAATAAAATCGCAAACAAAAGTTCCAAATACATTCTAAGTTACAAAATATGAATAGAAGACAGTTACAAAACTTGAACAAACCGACAGCAACTGGTACCATGACAGTTACAAAACTTGTTGCATCCCTAACATGTGTAATGCAAATGTGAATGAGGCTGGAATGTGTGATATAATGGCTCAATGTCTTAGCGAATGGGATAACTATGGTTAAACACGGAGCTCAATTGCCAACAACCAAATAAAATGGGAACTTAGAGCAAAAGCATTCTTAAAATGACATGATGAAATTAATTCCAACTAATTATCAAATGCATGCCTTAACAAAGTCAAAACCAACATATTATCAAATCAATAATAGGCAGCAGTTAGAATCTGTTATATTTAAGTACTTTAGCTAATTATCAAATGCTCACTCTCAGAGTTTCTCTCTGACTCAGTATACCCCAATATAAATATTAATTAATTAGTCACACTCAAAAGACGAAGGTAGCTAAGGCCTACACTAAAAATATGATGCTAACATAAGGGGTAGGACATATTATTTATGGCTCATTCGAATGAATATAAAGTAAAAGACAAACATAACTTGAATTTGGTATATTTAAGTACTTTAACTGATCAGTTGAACTTGTCAAATGCCTACAAGTTGGTTTAATGAAATTTGAGAGAAAAAAAAAAAGGAATGAAATTATAGAAGATATTCTACTATCATAAATTTTCGCAAGTAGAGGTAGAAGTTAAGGTCACCCCAGCTAAAAAAAGTTTCTTGCTCTTTCCCTATACTCACGCTAGATAGTAAACACATTACAAAATAAACAACCCCACAACATGAAGAAATTGAACAAAAAATGTTCTGATATTATGATGAAGGAAGTTGGGATTACACTCTAAACTCAATTAACAATGAAGTGAGCAAACCAGTTCTTTGCAAGGCCTTCTAAGGTATGGTAAGTTTCAAATTCAAGACATTTCTTCACATCTTCACAATTCATAAACAATAGGAATGATCAAGTAGTGTGCTTGTTTTCAGAGTAGCGCCTTCACAATTCATAAACAAATAGGAATGATCAAGTAGTGTGCTCATTTTCAGAGTAGCGTTTTCACAATTCATAAACCATATTGTTATAATGTTTCATGGAAAAACATTGATACTGGAATGACAACTAAGTGCTAGCTATATGCACCTTAGAACTTATGATTCCCTATGCAAGATGCAATGAATCAAAGGCTCACAAACAAAGATGTCAATCATAGGTTTGTTTGATTGACATCGCTCCGAACTCCACGTGTTTGTTAACCCTTCTTAGGAAAAGGAAATAAGTAAGCCACTTAATTATTTTGTCAATGAAACAAGAAATAGCCAGTACACTTTTAGTATAGACAAAACCATGTGACATCCTAATATTATTTTTAATTATGCATATCACAATATAACATACTTTGTGAAAATTATAGACAAACTATAAATTCTGTCAACATAGTAAAACAGACAAGATATGATTAAGGCCAATGCAAAATTCAAAAGCGCTAATCCAGTTTCAGTCAAGCATGAGAACAGAGAGTAATGACAACTACAATTAGCCCAGATTTAATTCATTGTTTGATGCCCGCGTATAATAATAAGCCAAGAAATTTTTTGCTTTTAAATCAAAACCATGAATTACCTGAACCTTCACTTCCTTCTTCCCTTGCGCGGTAGAAAAGTTCTTGGATGGCTACAAATACAAATGCAAAACAAGTATCAAAGAGAAGATCAATGTAGAACAATTCAACAAAAAAATTGAGACGAACAGTCTACAAGAATCACACTAAGGGTAATATCATTCAATGTTTTATACCTAGAAGCCCACAAGGAATAAAAAAATGATTTTCCTAAGGTGAAGCCACAGTGTCTTCTTTATGCTTAAAGTGCCCCTATTTATACTCCACCAAAACATCAAAAAAGCACAATTTCACAAGGTGATGAATATCTTGTTAAAACCATTAACCAAAAAGAAATTGCAGAGCAAAGAGTAAAAGTTTCTTGGAATCACCCTGTCCACCCCAAAGGAATGAAGCACAGTGCACCAAATTTGAGTCGCAATGGAAAAAATGTAAGATGTGATCCGAATATTCACCATTAGAGCTGTATTGTATACACCAATGAAGAAACAATGAAATGTAGGGCTTTCTTGTTTTGAAACAAATCCAAGGTTTTAAGTTTTTCATTAAACCAACCAAGCAAGAATGTGACTTTAGTGAAATAATCTTATAAGGATGAAAGGCGAGAACGAAGAATCACAGCATTACTTATTTTGTTTACTTTCCGATGAGCCTTTTAGGATTTTAGTGAGCCATTTAAAATTTGTAGCAGCCATTGAGAATTCTATTTCCCAATAACTAAGGCTATTCCTTATAAAGCAAAATCAATATGGCTTAATGAAAAAGTATGTCATGTTAAAGGCTAGCTACACCTCCTACTTTACTTTCTTCTCTCTTTGTCCTCCCTATTATTTTCCATTTTTCCAATTTCTTTAAAATCACATTGACCCTAAACTTTCTTGCTTTAAATAATATCTATTACTTAGTCCACCATAATTATCAGCAACACCCACCTTACATTGTCCTACATCGTAAACACTTAGTAATCCAAAGTGTATGCAGATGGCAAGGCTTTATATGAGGCTAGCAAACACCTCAAAAATCCTTGAAACTACAACCTGGGATGAATGTATAGCTACATGCATGGAGATTTAACCTAGGATTCCCAATTCCGACCCAATTTCAACCCCAAGTCCCTAACCCAAGATTCCTAATTCCAACCCTAAATCCCTAACCCATTATTCCCAATTCCAACCCTAAATCCCTAACCCAGGATTCCCAATTCCAACCCTAAATCCCTAAATGTTGTAATTAAAACAATTCAACAGAAAAATTGAAAAAATTGCACTTATAAATAATTGAATCAAGGGAGATGAATTAAAGGGAACTGGGTGCTTACAAGTAATGTTGTAGCGGCGGGGAAAGGGTATGGCGTCAGAGTGCGGCGGATGCGATAGGGAGAGTGATAGAGAGACAGAGAAACAGAGAGAGTGTGAGAGAGGGGGAGAGGAGTCTGAGATAGAGAGAGTGCGAGAGAGGGAGAGATGAGCTTGAGTTTAGACAAAATTGAAAGAGAGATTGAGTGAGTCTGAGACAGAGAGAGAGAGAGAGTTAAGGCGTCAAAATAAAAACACGCCCAATTTTGGCAAAAAAAATCAAATTTTTACATGTTTGCACGCTGAGTGTGTTTAGACTTTTGTCGCGCCACCAGTTTATAAAAAAAACGAATTTTTAAATATTTACGCAACAAACATTTATAAAACGTGGTTGCGTATATCTGTAAATTTAATTTATTTTTTGGGTTAAATAAATAAATAATTTTTTTTATTAATTTTCTTACAATTTTTAAAGGAACTTTTGTTTGTATACAAAATAAATACCATTCAATACATATCATTACATTTACATCACAATTTTTCATTAATCCTCGTCTAAACTAGAATAAATATTATCACTATCGTTAGATTCAGACTCCCATTCCTCGTCGTCTATAGGCACGTCAACATCATCATTCGTGCGCTCTGGTGTATTGTGTCACGGTAGATCCCTAAGGTCAATCATAATGGAGTCAATCAGTATCTCAATATCAGGACTTTCACCTACCTGATACGGTTCTTGTACAATAGTCATATCTCATAGTATGTCTGCACCAAGTTCCGTTGAAGTCTCCAATTGTTGGTCAGCAACGTCACCATAATCATCATGAGCAGCAAGATCTCATTTCGGAATATCATGCAGCCTTCTGTTCTCAATCTTCTGAACTACTTTCCATCCCCTCCCGCCCTTAAGGTCATCTATATAGAAAATTTGTTTGGCCATAGTCGCCAAAATGTAGGGGTCGTCGTTATACCAACATATGTTAGTGTTGACCGATAATAAACCATTATCTTGCTTAACACCACCAACCCTACGTGGGTTTATATCAAGCCGGTGACACTTAAACAGGATAACTTGACATCAGTTTTCCATAGAAATCAATGTCCGCAATGTCACCCGCACCGGGGACATGTACCCTACTATTTTGCGTACAAAGCTTGTCATCGTGGTCAGTTGTCAAAAACTTGATGCCATTTACATGACAACCGGAGTACAATTTTGACCTTAGGGGCCCAATTGCTAAGTTGTACAATTCTTCAGTGTAAGCAGGCGAATTCATTTCCTTCAATTTCTTCACCTAAATAAATGAGAAAAAGTTGTTGTGTTAGTTTAACATTTACAATTATGCAAATAACCCAAAACACAAACAACTTACATTTTCACGAAACCATCGAGGAAACAATTCACAATGCTTTTTGGCATATAAATGTGAAGGATGTTCCCGCTTCATTAACTCTTCATGCTTATCTAGGTAGGTAATTGTCTCGTCACAATTGTTAAGTACAAACCAATGTGCTACTTCCATGTCCATTTTGTCAAACGAATCCTCTCTAATTGGTTTGCCAAAGGGTCATGCAATTTGGGCAAAAATAGAAAGTTTTTCAATTCTCACACCATTTTCATTATTGCATTGTTGTCGGCTAAACATAGTCTCAACGTCTTATAGGTACATTGCACAAAATGTAAGCGACTCAAATGCGACCCATGCCCCTATGATAGATCCTTCGGACTTTGCCCTGTTCCGTACACTCTTTTTTAATTCACCTAATAGTTTGCATCAATAACAAAATATCATATAAAAATAGTCAAATTGCACATACATGATGAACTAAAGCATTTATGGCGATTATATACCTTTCTATTGAATAAATCCATCGATAGTTGACTGGTATGGCTAGAAGTGTCTCATCCGGCAAGTGAATCATCATGTAGATCATGCTAGTGAAAAAAGCTAGGGGAAATATTTGTTCAACTTGCATAGCACTTCAATAATATCATCGCACAACTGTTTAACATTGGACTTGCGCAAAGATCTTGCAGTTAATTGAGAAAAATATCTCGCCAACAACATAATCGGCTTCACCATATCTTCCGGCAAGAGGTGTCGAATTCCCACTGGGAGAAGGCGTTGAAGTATGACATGACAATCATGACTCTTGAGGCCGAAAAATTTTCTCTATCCACGTTTGCACAACAATCGATGTTTGAAGCATACCTATCTGGAAACTTTATAGAAGATAGAAACTGCAAAAACTCTTTCCTCTTTTCCGGTTTCACTGAAAACGATGCGATCTTCTTTTTGGCTATGTCTCTGTCCCTCGTCATCCATAAACCTGGCTTAATGCCCATTTTTTCCAGATTGATCCGAGCATTTATTGTGTTGTTTGTTTTTCCCTCGATGTCTAGTATAGTTCCGACCAATGTATCAAACACATTTTTCTCAACATGCATTACATCAATGTTGTGTCTCAATTTTAATTTGGACTAGTATGGGAGCTCGAACAACCTCGTCCTCTGTGTCCAGCTTAGATGTGTGTTTGGTCTTGTCCTATTTACGGATTTTCCCAGCGGAGCAAAATCCAACCGATTCACCTGAGCCAAAATTTCATCGTCGAACCATGCTCTGGGTCTTGGCCGAAGCTCTGTGACGTTGTAGAAGGCTGTCTCATTATGACGATACTCATGGTCCCATGGCAGCCACCTACAATGCCCTAGGTAACAAGCTTTTCCCGCTTGCCAACTAGATGTTGTGTCCTCTTTACAAACTGGGCATGCGTAATAACCCTTAGTGCTTAACCCAGACATCATAGCATACGCATGAAAATCATTTATAGTCCACATCATGGCTGCTCTCAAAGTGAACATCTTCCCGGTAGATTTATCGTATGTGGGAACTTCGTTTTCCCGTAATTCTTTTAGTTTGTCGACCAACGGTTGAAAATACAGATCAATAGACGTGTCCGGATCTTTGATTATCAACAACGTCATTATCATTTATTCTTTTTTCATGCTCTTCCAAGGTGGCAAATTATACGAAATTGCGAAGATTGGCCAAGTGATGTGATTTTGGTTTAGAACGCCGAACGAATTAAACTCGTCTGTCGCAAGTCCCAATCTAACATTCTAGGGCTCACGTGTAAGTTCGTGGTACAACCGATCAAACTTTTTCTAGGCCTCTCCATTTGCAGGATGTCTCATAACATTGTCATGCACTCGTATGTCCTTATGCCACCTTATGTCGCTTGCAATGTGTGTCGATATATATAATCGCTGCAACCTAGGCTTTAATGGGAGATAACGCATAATTTTTTGTGGAAACTGCGTTCTTCTATTCTGAGAGGTCATTTTAAACTGCGTCTTATTACATACAGGGCATTTATCTAATGTTTTATTCTTTTTGTACAACAAAATTAAATTATTTTTACACTCATGAATTTTTTCATATCCCAATCTAAGACCACTCAGCACCTTCTTTGCACTTTTATGATCTTTAGGAAGGTAATTTTCCTTTGGAAGTATCATCTTGAAAACCCCCAGAAAGTAATTAAAACATTAGCTTGACATACGAAACTTTATTTTGCCATGCATCAACTCAACAATGGCCGTGAGCACCGAAAATCCTTCGCAACCAGGGTATAATTTTTGCTTGGCACTTTTTAATAGTTTTCATATTTTACGAATGCTTCACTGTCCACGATGGGAGGGACGTCATCTTCTACTTCCAAATTTGTATTCAAACTAGCAGTTGGAAAACCATCTTTGATAATGTCCATAATTTGGTAATTTGGTTCCACAACAGATTCAACTGTATCCACTGCTCGGGTAATGTGGGAGGATGAAGCGTATTGTATTTTTTCTCCATCATGATTCCACGTAGTATAGGTTTCCATCATCCCATTTCTGACTAAATGGTATCGAACAGTTTCAAAAATATTCAATCATAAAGTTGTTACACTTTCTACAAGGACACTAAATTTGAGTTGAACGCGGTTGTTTGCAATTGCAAAATCAATGAACTTATTTACTCCATCCAAATAATCATCAGCACATCTGTTAGGATTATGTATCCACTCTTTGTCCATTTCACTTGTAAACAAAAAAAATTTACAAGGGTTACAACAACTTCAATTATGACATGCCACCTTATGCCCCCGGTATGGGTCCTATCTCATTCGAGAATGCACAATTACGTGCTGTAATTTACAATTCCAACACATTAGAGTTCGATTGTGGGAAAATTTCGGCATCATCTCCCTACAGTTCTTCAAGTGCACGATGTAGATACAAAAAACTACGATGCACCCAAAGAACGCAAAGAGATGCTACCACATTTTCTACTATCAAACTCTAATGCGTAAACTGTAAAATACAACATGTAAATGTGCAATCTCAAACTGTCCAAAATTTTGGGATAATTCAAGAATTAATTGGACCGTAGTCATGATTTCGCATCCATTCGCAAAATCCAACTAATTCTTTAACGAGAAACTAATCTCATATGAACCTTGCAAACCATTTTTTGTACATCCAAAGAAAAATGATTACATACAAATACATAAACTCACAACACCTATAAACTACATAGAACACAATTTAAATGAATGGAAATTAAATAAGTTAGTGAAGAAAAATTATACCTCCACCTGTTGGAAATTCCACCAGGGGAAGGCAGCTGCTGCATTTGTTTTGCAGCTTCTACCTTCCTGCAATCTAGTTAAGTTCAATAAAGTGAAAAACTTTGTGCGACGAAAGCATTGTTGCGCAAAACCTTGGGCTTCAACTTTTTGGCGCCATCCGACTACGCTTTCCTGCATTTTTTGAACCCATTGCGCGACAAACCATAGTTCGTTGCGCATTAGTTTTATTTTATTTTTTACATTTGTTTTTCGAAAAACAAATTTTTCCATTCACTCTTCAAATTTTTTCAAACCACATACATATTTAATAAATAAGAACTTATTTCATTATACCGCTTGTGAATATTTAATTAATAAACATATTTATTAAAATACATTAATTTTATTCATAATAAACATTAAGTACATATTTAATAAAAAAATTTCATACTATAAAAACTTAAAATTCATATCTAATTATTAAATAAGCAAACTTCCACTCCCGGAAACACGACTTAAACATGTTGTCGATAACCTCCATCAGATTTAGGTCACTTTTGTCATTGTCCCAATCGGGTTGTCAAGCAAAAATTAAAATCTCACTATTATATTATATTTAACAAACATAATTATTATTTAACTAGTGTAACTAAGACATTCAACTAACTCATCAATCATGTGCATCTTCAGCTCCTTGGGAATGGATCTCCAAGACTCCTAATCGCAGTACATTTGGTACGCACCAATGTTCCCACATCGGACCAAAAGATGGCACGTTTATCTAACTTCATAACCCCTATTATTTCGTCAGCAGTAATTCGGTAACGGCTCCCACCATAAGTGTGTCTAACCTGTACCGCAGCTCTTTTCTTCTTGTCTATCAACAAAATATATTTCCATAATACTGAAGCTAAATAAAAACTTTATACAAAATGCAAAATTTACAACATAATCCTTTTCTAGAACCTTTGCCATCCGTTGTCTTTGACAAACCCGCACCATTGTCGACCATTGTACTAACAATCAAAGAACAAACTGATTATAGTTGTCAGAATTGTATAGCGTTTTCGAAATGAAATGTGAAGAATAAGGAGAGCAGAAGTGCACATTGATTAGAAGTTTAGGGACTTTGTGCGATGAAGACTTTGCCACGCAAACATCTGCACTAAATATGGCATGAATTTCTCTGATTCAAATGAACCAAATATGCTGACCTAAAACTAAACACCATTTGTGTGACGAAGCCTTCGTCACTGAAGGTTTTGCACAGCGACATCCTTTGTCGCGCAAAAGTTCTAGCGACAAACTTGATTGATTGTAATTTTGAAGTTTACGT
Organism: Pyrus communis; assembly: GCF_041283825.1. Lineage (NCBI taxonomy): Eukaryota > Viridiplantae > Streptophyta > Magnoliopsida > Rosales > Rosaceae > Pyrus > Pyrus communis. The sequence goes on along the minus strand of NC_142570.1, from coordinate 11,296,608 downwards.
AAACATAGACATCTATGTTTTCGTAAACTTCATAATTGTAGACAAATTTTCAGTTATAATATGTATTCCAAAAATAATTACTACCTTAAATAAATGGATATTATATTCCATTCAATTAATACATTAAATAATTAATACCTTAAATAAATTGATATTATATTCCATAATATAAACAAATTACAAGCAAATTTTTAGTTATAACATGTATTCCAAACATAATTACTACCTTAAATAAATTGATATTATGTTCCATTCAATTAATACGTTAAATAATTAATACGTTAAATAAATTGATATTATATTCCATTCAATTAATATCTTAAATAAATTGATATTATATTCCATTCATTTATTTAAATAACCAAACAGGAATTAAAACCTAATTAAGTCCAAATACATAACTTATCAAAAAAACCTTAAATTTAAATATTGTCATGCAAAACATAAATTTAAAACTACTATTTCAATGATCCTCTATTCCGCTCGACGTCATAACGCCACCGATTGTAACCTCCCTCCAACACATCCTCCATCAACTTCATCAATTGTTTGTTCGTATCATCTTCAAGAATATACTTACACTGTTACACATATATGCAAATAATTAATTCTAACATATAACAAAAAATTTTACAAAATTAATTATTGATCCATCAATAGTATACTTACTAATAATTCATCCATCACTGCCTTCTTCGCATTCTCGGGCACATATTTCCAAGAACGCCAGTCAACATTTGGACAATTATTCTGCATAGCTACAACAATCGCATGCGCAAACTCAAAATGCTACCTCAAATCATTCGGGTTGGATGCGGGCACGCTCTGATCCTTTTTTTTATCCTCCATCCTAGCACAAACAGAATTGTGAAGAATAAGGAGAACAAAATTATGAAGAATAAGGAGAGCAGAAGCGCATATTTATAAAAAGGTCTGGGCCTTTGCGTGACGAAAACTTTGTCGCAAAGACCTGCACGAATTACAATCCAGATTCCTTTGATTCACACGCACTGAATTAGTTGAGTCAAAACTGACAACAACTTGTGCAATGAAGCCTTTGTTGTGCATATGTTCCTTTGATTCCTATATGTCGAATGCTCTGCCCCAAAAATTGAAGGATCTTTGCACGACGAAGACTTCATCGCGCAAAGTCTCCCTGGGAAAATCTTCGTCGCGCTTTTATTTTAGAGCCAAAAATAAATCACCCACGGTTTTTCTTAGTGGCTTTGTGCAACAAACACCTTTTTCTCATCGTCTAAACACTCTTGCGTGACAAAGGTCTCCGTTCCACAATGTTCACCATCCTTGTATGATGGAGGCTTTCTTGTCGTTGCGCAAAACATCATTGCGCAACGAATTTTTCTTTGTTGCGCAAAATTCGGTCCTGCAGATAGTTTTTCCTACTAGTGACATATCTTGATGTAATGAAAGCAGATGCCTAATCAATACTCATTTTCATTTTTCCTCTCTTTTTATTGGCTACACATAATATTTCGTTTTGGTAATTATCAATTTAAATTGAGTGCTACACTTACTATCTATTTGTATCATCTCTGCTAAAGGTAGGGCTCATCAACACATGTGATTCTCATCTTTATAAGAGAGATGGTACAAATAATATTGATCAATTACTTATCTTCACTTCCAATTATCAAGATGTAGTGGAGTTGTTATTTGATTAAAAGTGGAAGATGCTAGGAATTGTATATCAAAATATAATTTATTTCACTTAGAGCATCTTCTATATGGGTATCGATATGGAAAGTGTTATTGGCATCCCAAAAATCTCATTATACACTCCTCACAAGTGTTATTTCCAAATATAGAAAGTTTGGAGTGTATAATGAGATTTTTGGAGTGCCAATAACAATTCTCATCGATATTATACACATAATAATCTTTTGTTAGTAAGAAAGCTAATGAACAAGTTTAACAAGATATAAAATACTCATATTGACTGAAAAATCTAAATGATTATATAATTTACATTTTTTTTCGTCTCCAAGATAAAAAAGAAAGCAATAACTAAAAGTTCATATGTATGAGTTTGATTCCCTTTTCATGAGGGTTCTCTCTATTCTCTCTGTCGCAACCACAATTAGGGCTTCTAGAGTTCAACCCTCCGCATGATATCTGGATTCCAAATCGTGTGGGGCGGTCTGATCATTTTCTCACAGTGGATTCTTATTTCACTGCATTACACGGACGAGGTCATACACTCCTTTGCATCTCGATTTGGGTTGACGGAGGAGGAAGAACGTGAAGTTGTGGTTAAGGAGAATGTTGATTTTTGTATTTCCCAGTTCCTTCTTGTGGGAAAACTTCTTGTACATAAGAATTATAACAAAGTGGTGTTTATGTCTTTTTCAAGAATTTATCGCTTCCAAAAGTTGATGTTACCATTCAGGCCCTAAGTGGTGATCGATTCCTCTTTGCTTTTCCGCTGGATGAGGAACGCAAAACGGTTCTCTACGGGGGGTCGTGAAATTTCAAGAAGATGCTGTTCCTTCTTGCTCTTGTCAGGGAAGGTGATGTCCCACAACACATTCCCCTACGACATCAAGCCTTATGGGTACAAGCTTTCGGTATCCCTTTGGTCTTTATGAATACGGAGATGGGTAAAATAATTGGCTAGAGTCTAGGTTCGTTGGTGAAAGTAGACCACAATAGGAATGAGGGCTGTTTGGGGGACTTTCTCTACATTAATGTTGAGATTAATGTGTTCCAACCCCTACGACGGATGATTGAGTGGTTGTTGATTTATTGTATGAACTGCTCCCAGCCTACTGCTTCTTATGTGGATGTTTTAATCATACTAGTTTAGGGTGCCATCGTTATACTGAGGTTCGTATTAATGCTTCCATAGTGCCTTATGGCTCGTGGCTCCAAGTTGAAGTTAAACGTAAGACGAGGAGGAATCTGCGAGGGCATTGATTCGGGTTGGGTGACAAGGATACTTTAATGGAGTTTGAGGACGACCACCCATCCTCTAACCATTCAGCCCCGGTGGACTCTCTGGTGGTTAGTGATTCCCATCTGGTTGGGACAAATATGGGCAGTACTGAGAATATGTGTGATGATCCATTCTCAAACAGAGATATTTCCCATGCAGACTTATCTCTTACTATTTCAGATTTGATCCATGAATGTATTGTTGCTGATTTGGAGAAACTGGCCCTTACTCCCCCAGTTATCAAGGCCCATTTGAATGAGGCTGGCCCAATACTTCTTAGTGAAGGGGGGATGAGGTGAATCTTTTAGTTAGGCTAGTGGGCCTCTCTAGCGTCCAAGCATCTCTAGCCCAGGCCAACTTAGGTCCAATTTCTGCAGGTCTGAATAGTGAGTCCAACCATGATCCATTTAACTTAAGCCCTTTTATCAGACAAATCATGGGGTCTCCGTCGCATATTTTTAGAAATAGGTGGAGAAGATTTGGGCGCAATTCCCATAGTAGACGCGATGTTGCTAGCTCACGGCGATTTATGTCCTCAGGTCCTGATGCTGGCGTTAAGCGTTCTCGTTCTCCCACTTCGGAGGATTGCTTGGTGCTGCCTAAATGTTTGTGCATCTTGCGATCTTTCCCTTCTGTTTCAATGTTATCGGCGACAACTACGATTGGACAGCCCCGCCAGTCGCCATGAATTGCATCACCTAGAAAAACTGTGATCGAAAGAGAATAGAGTATGTTAAGGTACGATTGGGTTTTAATAACTGTTATGTTGTGCCTGGTGATGGTCGATCTGAGGGCATTGCCTTGTTTTGGATGAATGAGATACCCTTGAGATTTTTGAATGCTGATACTCACTATATTAAGCTAAAATTAGAAGGGTTAGTGATGCAGTTCATTGGAGAATTACAGGATTCTATGGGTTTTACTGCCACTTATGACCAGTTTAAGTCCTGGGAGCTGCTACGGTCGCTCAGCAGTCTTAGTGCTCTTCCATGGCTCATTTTTAGGGATTTTAATGAAGTGCTGCTTGCTTCTGAAAAAATTGGTGGCAGAGTTCGTAGTTCTTCCCAAATGCAGGGATTTCAGGACGTAGTAGCCTATTGCAATCTAGGTGATTTGGGCTTTTCTGGTGAGTTATTCACGTGGGCTAATTCTATTACAAAATGTCAGTTGGATCGGTGTTTAGCTAATGCGGATTGGAGAACTTTTTTTGGGCACTCGAATGTGCTTCACCTGAATCCGTTAACCTCGGATCATGTCCCTATTCTGCTTTAAATCCGCCAAGGTGCTGCCAATGGTCATCGCAAGCACAAAAGGTTCCGATTTGTAGTAACTTGGCTTCAACGGGAAGATTGCCCTCTGGTCATCTCGGAATGGTGGTTTAAGCAGGTCACTAGTACTCCTACATTTAAGGCTTGTGAAAAAAATTAAAGAGGTGCGTGTTCAATTGCTAAAGTGGAAGACTTCCCTCACGTCCGTTAAAGAGGAAATAAGGGTAGTTAAGGAGCAAATGAAAGTTTTATTCCAACAACCTTTGGCATTGGTGACTTGGGTTTTGGGAGGCTCTTTCTATAAAAAATTAGAATCTATTCTGTCCCAAGAGGAGTCGCATTGGAGACAACATGCTAAGTCGGCTTGGCTACATGATAAGGATAAGAACACACGATATTTTCACCAAAAGGCTTCGAATCGCTGGAGGAAAAACAGCATTAACGGACTTTTTGATGGAAATGGCATATGGAAATCCAATGCGAAGTCAATAAAGAGGGTTGTTAAGGACTATTTTGTTGATATGTTTGCCACGAAAGGGAATGAGAGTTTCAGAGAAGTTCTTGACTATGTTCCTAGTCGTTTTACTTCGGATATGAATCAGATACTGTTAGCCCCTTGTTCAGATGAAGAGATCAGAGAGGCTCTCTTTTAGATGAACCCCTACACGACTCCAGTCCTGGACGGTATGTCTCCTTTGTTTTTTTGAAAAATTCTGGGATATTGTTGGTGTGAATGTGGTTTGTGCAGTGCTTTCATTTCTGTCCTCTGGTTGCATTCTTTGCCAACTAAATTACACGCTGGTCTCCCTTATTCCTGAAGTCCTTAAATTGTATCACATGTCTCAGCTCCGGCCAATTGCATTGTGTAATATGTTATATAAAATTGGTGCAAAAGTTATTGTTAATCGTCTAAAAGAAATCATGGACTTCATCATCTTAGATCAACAGGGTGCCTTTGTGTTGGGCCAACTCATTTCTGATAACTCTACAGTGGCTTCAGAGGTAGGACATTATCTGCATAATTTCCAGAGAGGTTAGCCATGTTTTTTGGCCCTTAAACTGGACATGAGCAAGCCGTATGACGGGTGGAGTAGAGTTTCCTCCAATCCATTCTCAAACTGGGGTTTGATTCCCGTTGGGTAAATCTTATTATGAACTATGTTAGCTTAGTTTTGTATTATTTCTTAGTCAATGGCTCGGTTACTGGGCATGTCTCCCCTACCTAAGGATTAAGATAGGGAGACCCTTTGTCCCCATATTTGTTCCTTTTATGTGCTGAAGGGTTAACCAGTCTCATTACGAAATACGAGAAGCTTGGTCGTATCCATGGTGTATCTATCTGTCAGGGAGCTCTGAGCATTAATCACTTACTGTTTGCGGATGACAGTCTTCTATTTTTTCCGAGCCTCATTTCAAAAATGTAGGTATCTTAAGCATATTCTTGTTCTATACGAGCGGGCGTTTGGCCAATGCATCAATTTACAAAAATGTGTTATCTCTTTTAGCCCAAATATAAGGCGTGAGGTCCAAACCAGTTGGTTGCCTTTATGGGAGTTACTCGGGTTGATGTTCATGACTATTATTTGGGGCTTCCTATAGTACTTGGATGTAAACATTCAGAGTGCTTTGCGCATATCAAAGATCGTCTGTGGAAAAAACTAAAAGGGTGGAAGGACAAACTTTTGAGCGCAACAAGCAACGAAATCGTCATCAAAGTGGTTGGGCAGTCTCTACCTATATACTCAATGAATTGTTTCCTCTTTCCAAAAACTTTTTGTGAGGATCTGCAATGCATTCTCTGTCGATTTTGGTGGAGTGATAGTGAATCTTCTAGGCTTATTCATTGGCTTTCATGGGAGAATATGTGTCGACCGAAGAAGGAAGGGGGCCTTGGTTTTCGTTCGCTCTATGAGTTCAACCTTGCTCTCCCAGCTAAACATGGTTGGCGACTTCTTCAAAATCCAAGCTCTCTGGCATCCTGTTTGCTTAAAACCAAGTATTTCTTGCATAACACTTTCTGGAATGCACATTTGGGAGTCTCTCATTCTGCGTGTTAGAGAGTTATTTTGGAAGCTCAGTCCATCTTGGAATGTGGTTCTCGATGGAGGGTGGGGTACGGATAATCAATTTGTGTGTGGCAGGATAAATGGCTAGATCGGCCTCGTCTATTTAGACCTTTTTATGGGCCTCCTAGAAACTGTGAATTGGAGTGGGTGTCATCTTTGATTCTTCAAGAATCGGCCTCATGGAGTACGGACCTGATAAGCTCTTTATTTCCCCATTGGGCGGCTGATTTGATTCTCTTAATACCACTGAGTGTCAGATTACCTCCGGATCACCTAATGTGGTACTATGATTCCAAAGGTTTATTCTCTGTTAAAAGTGCCTATAAGGTTGCTATCTCATTGCATGATAATGCATCTTCTTCCAGTCAAAGCTCTCTGGCAACTTCAACACGGAACAAAATTTGGAGTGCTTAGGTCCCGGGTAAAGTTAAAGTCTGCGACTGAAAGGCTTGTAGCAATATCCTACCTACTCATTCGAACTTTGAAAAAAAAAAAAAAGGTGGCGGTGGACAATATTTGTGTCTTTTGTAGTTCCTTTTCCAAGTAGTTTTCTCCTCCAACTTGAATTTGGGCCAGAGGCTTTCGGCAAATTCATCCTTTTGGGACTGGTTTTTTGTGGTTATTTATTCCTTCTCTTCCACCTGTTGTGAGTTATTCCTCATGCTAATTCATCCAATATGGCATGCCATGAATGCTTTGTTATAGGATGGTAAGCTTAAGAATCCAGCTCTCAGTTATGTTGCTAATCTTCAACTGGAGGCCTATATAAATGCCCATCGTTCAACTCAAAACCAGCCTCAACCTTTGTAGTCTCGTTGGTCTTCTCTTCCCATGGGCTGGGTCAAAGTTAACGTGGATGGTGCCTTTCATGCTGCTTCTCAATTGCGGGGAATTGGCATGGTATTCCATGACGAAGCCAATAGCTATGATGGAGGTTTCATTCGCATAATTACTCATGTCAATAACCCCTATATGGTTGAATTGATGGTTGTGAGATAAGGTCTTTATTGGGCTATGCAACGGAATTTATAGTGCATTGTTCTAGAAAGTGATGCTTTGCAAGTTGTTCAAGGGGTTGGGAGCTTGAAGAGGGGGTCCTCCTCTTTGGACTTATTACTGGATGATGTCCGGGAGAGTCTGAGAGGTTTTGGGTCCTCCAAAATTTGTCATATTCGTCGTTCCGCCAATGGTACGACTCATAAACTGGCCAAGTTGGCCTCAGCTTTTTCTTCTAGTTTTCATTGGTTTGAGGAACCTCCGGATTTAATCCAAGGTACCCTCTTGGATGATTGTATGTCATTTTCTTGATATTAATAAAATCGCTATCGTTTCAACTCAAAAAAAGAAGAAAGCAATAACTCAATGAGGTGAAAAGAGGTGGGGATAAATTGCATATGGGCCTTCGTTTTATGCTTGGTACTTCCCTTGTTTATGACCTTCGTTTGAATGTTTTGTTGTGTTGGTAATGCAGTTTTACCTTTTGACCAAAAAAAAAAAAAAAAAAAAAAAAAAGGAAAAAAAAAAGAAAGGGTTCCCACTTTAACGTCCACGTAGGAATCAAATAGTATGTTGTTTCCGCCTCAAAATTAGTTATCAAATACCTCAAAATTATAAATGGGATCTAACATGTGAACCGATTTCTTTCTTTTTTTTCTTCGAAAAAGGATAGCATTAGCATGTTAAATTGTTAATTGTTAGGAGGAAAGGGGATCAATGGGGATGGAACACGCATCAGGGTGCATGGACTATCTTGAATTCGAAAGGCAATACTTAAGAGTTATAAGTCATATTTAACTCCAAATATGATGGTGCAAGTTATAATAATTTTAGTGCATACATAGTCAAATTTGAATTTTAACTTTTAATTCTTATGTATTAGAGAGAGATTAAGTCAATTTTCAAGTTAAATATAACTTTTGTATCTTCTGAAGGCGGTGGTCCCATATCCAAGGCTAAATATGACGTTGCATAATCAATACTTAACTAATAATCCAACTATCAACTTCCATGTTATTTAATTTACAAATTTAGTCTATACATTTAGTCTTACTAATATTACCTCTTTTCATATAGCACAAAAGTTATATATATACCCACATTTCCAAGCTTTTACAGAAAAATTAAAATAATTTCAGAGCTAAACATAACTTTTGACCCAAAAAATTCATTAAAAATAACCTTACTTCCTTATTTCTATGTTTCTTAATTCGTAATTTCTCTTATTTTTTATACATAAGTAAAAAAATTATTAAAAAATAAAAAATAAATAAAAAATAAATAAATAAATAAAGGGTATCCAGAAGCCATCTTTATATGTGTTTTACTTTCAAAACCCATAACAATTGAAGTGATGAACCTGTAAAGATTGATGTGCCCAATGGAATAAATGATTTAACGATAATATGCAAGTTGTAAAGTTGAATCTTCAACTCGGTGCAATCCCTGTTAGAATGGTACATGATTATATCATTGGAAAAAAGTTCAACTAGTTTATATTCATTTATGAATTAGTGTTTTCAGTATTAAACCGAACACAACAATAATATTAAAGGGTATCAAATCAACGAAGAAGAAACACCAATAATCTGGTAATTGATGGATATAATCATATGTTTCGTTAAAGCTGTTTTCAAAGCATATGCATGCATGGTTGGTCCAACAACACAATGTGCCAAGCATGTACTGACGTGCCCACTATACCATAACCGCGTGATACCCACCCTAGTTAACTTATAAGCAAATCATATAATTATAGTTAATTTGGAAGACAAAATATTATATGATTTTTAAGTTGATTAAGAAATCGATACAAGTACATTAATTAATATGTGTCAAGTTCTTGTTAGCTAGGTTTTTTCTGCTTCATTTTCAATAGAAATCTTTTGGTTAGCTAGCCAACTAGTGTGTCATCAGCACCGTCCGAATAATTGAAGTCTCCTTTGTTTCTTTATTATTTCCTTAGTTTGTGTGTGTCTCTCATAAAATACGCATGAGAGCGTAGAAAAAGTCAGAAATTGTCGAAGATAAGGAATTGGATCCTCTCTTGACCAACACATAAGGGCCATTGGATTTTGATTCAACGGCTACAAACAGAGCATCTTCAAAAATTAAAATAATTGTAGCCGTTGGATTTTGATCCAACAGCCCTTGTGTGTTAGTTAGGAGACTCATGAGCCCAAATTTAGGAGAGGACCCAATTCCCGAAGATAAGATCAATATATATACTTGATTGAACCACTTTATATATATCAGGTCCTTTATTCAATGGGATTCCATTTTTGGATAAAAATAGGGAATAGTTGTAGGGTCCACTCTACGTCGAACTTTAATGATCCGAACCGTCTATTTTATTTTATATGTCTCAATTCATAGATCATCCTTGCAAACATTCAATTCAGTTTGAAACCATTTGCCTATTTAATTATCATGATGAAATTTCATTTTTCTTTATAAAACAAAGTGTTCATCAATTTTTTTGAACTCAATTAGATATCTCAAATATTTCTGATTTGGCTAATATTTTGCAAGGATGATCTATGAGGTGCAACTTGAAAATAATTCGGATTGTTAAAGTTCAATGTAGCGTGTTCATATATATATATATATATATATATATATATTGTTGTAGGTAATTTACTGAACAATTATAGAGGCCAGAGAGAGAGATGTGTAATTGTGAGATGTGTTATTCCACCCCCATTGTGCCTTGATTTATAGTAGTAGGGAAGGTTAATTCCTTACCCCAATAGGATTACAACTCTAATAGGATATTAACTACTAAAGGGAATATTCAAAGATATCCCTAGATACACTAGGATTTACACAATCACATTCCTAATCTAATAAGACTGCAACACTCCCCCTTGAATGTGTACTCAAAGAAATAGCACATCAGGTCTTTAGTGATGAAGTAAGTACAGTTGATGAAGAAGTCGTCGGCACAATGAGTGAATGGGAGTCTCAAATTAACGGAAGAATGCATAAAAGGTAAAACTTACAAAAACTCACTTTGGTAAAACCCAAGGTGGGAGAAAAACCCATATACTAAGGAGAAAAGTGAGAAGTTACATTAAGTCAAAACTATACGTCTTCTGGAAGCAAGTAAAAGAGCTCACAAGGGTATGACCAGCCCAGGATGGGTGCCTCGTTAAAACCTGGTTAGGTAGTAAAAATCCAGTGGGAAAAATGCTCCTAATCGTAGGGAAAAATAGTACATTAAGATCAAGTGAGTATACTTCTGGATACTTTTCCTAAGTTTGACAGAACTTCCAAATGAGAACTACAAGCATTGCATATGAATAGTTAGGCATACCAATTCCTTGGACAAGCCTCTGGAAGGTTGAATTCAGCAGTGACGTCGTGTAGAGGTCGGCAAGGTTGTTTGGGATCAGTTTACATGACTTCAATCTCTTGATGCTTTGTTGATGTGATGTAGACGTAATATGTCTTGGTGTTGACTTCGTTGATATATCATGTCTTGGTCGGGTTGATACATGAAGCATAATCTTCATGGATCGTCGTTGGGACTTAAGATGGATGAAAACAACAAGTACTTCGAATATGCTCAACAATAACTCATAACCATGTCTCACATGTGGCATAGTGAAGTAAGGTGAGTCTTGGAACGATTCGAAGATTTCGCAACTAAGGTCATATCATGGACCTCCAAGATTGCGATATCTGATAGGAGCATATTTAGGCGACTTACTTAGCTTGTTTTCGTGCATTTATGTTGTTAATTCATAGTTGTTTTAGTATTTTAAGACATTTTCGTATGCTTTTAGGTTCTAATGGCAAAGGGAGCAAGAAAGTGCATTTTGAGGCTATTTGGAGCATTTTTGGGCATAGATTGGATAGCTTAACCATGGAGCAAAGAGGATGGACGAAATTGAAGACAAAGAGCTAGGAAAGGCTACAAATCTGGTGGAAGAAGTTCTATTCCAATGAAGATAAGGAAGAAGCAAGAAACAAGGAACCTTATCCAACCTTATCCAAACCTTATCTTATCCTATCCTAGAAACCTTATCTTATCCTATCCTAGAAACCTTATCCTATCCTAACTCTAACATTATCCTATTCTATCCTATCCAAATCAGATTGGGACTTAAACCTAGCTAATTAGGGGGAATCAATTACACATCTAAACACCTATTTCAGTTTCTAGAAGACTTATCCATACCAATGCCGCAAAACACCATTCCTTGTAGGTTTAGGAATCACAATCCTTTTCCTACTCTTTTATCACATGTCCTAGGCCCTTTAGGATTAGGAATCTGCCTTAAACACAGTTTCTAGAACACCTAATCCTATCCCTACATGTGTGCCGCACCTAGCCTTCTAGAACTCCCTAAATCCTAGCCGAAATTCCTATTCCCAATCCCACTTGATTTCTGCCTTGAATTGACCCTTTTTCAATAGGATTAGGCAATCATTTTCCTTCACTAAGTGTGCCAAACTAGCCTATATAAGCAGCCCATGCCGCACCATTTAGTTGACCACCCCTTCACACAACATTCATACATTCCATCAGAAATCAACCCTTTGCCATGACCTTGCAACCACCCATCCATCATTCCCCTACTTCCACACCTCCATCCCAACCTCCATACACCACCATCAACCCTTGCCGCACCACCATACATACCTAAATCCATCCAAAACCCAGAAAATCATCCACAAACCCATTATAGACCTTGTGCCGTGACTTAGCAAGGAGGAGGAGAAGGAAGACCAAGCCTTGGGCGTTTGTGCATTCAAGTTGGAGTGTTGGACGTTTTTAGGTGTAATCTATCCTTTATTGTTAATGTTTAAATCTATGTTGCTTTGTTTTGTCATGAACATGAGAGGCTAAACTCGTTTTAGCCTAGGGATGCTTTGAAACCATGATTACAATTATAATATGAGTTGATTAAGTCCAGTTGTGATTTCATAAGTCGTGAACGCAATTTGCTTAACCGTTTGATGGATAACTTATTCTTGTATGTTTATTAGGGAGGCCTACTTAATTTGCATGCTTGAATTTGGGGCTAGAATATAAGGGTGTTTCACATAATCGTCACAAACTTATATTCACAAGTAGTTAAGGTTGTTTTCACAATCATGTTAAGTAAATTCCTAGCATGCGTATCATGATGTCATAGTTACAAGTGCTTTGTCAATACTTATGATTTCCATTGAACGTAATGATCTTTGACCGTATCTCTATTATGATGTCATGTAGGGGACTTTTTGAAGAATGCTTTGGGTTGTCGTATGATGTCATCCAATCCACTAACTTAAGGGAAATCTGAGGGTTAATTAGTGATGTCACGGTTAATCTGGGGTGTTGAGGTTCATTGTTTATCGGAAAAGCAACTGGAAATCAATTTATGTTAGAAAGTATCATGTGTGGAGAAGTATCCCTTGGCTATCCCATCATCCATTAGTTTTTCTTAAATTCGTCCAAAATCTGTTTTAAAGTTTTAAGTTACTTGTTTTCTTTTAAATTCGTCCAAAATCAAAACCCCCTTTCTTATTTGTTCCAAATCTGTCCAAAAGAGTCTTTTTGAGTCTTTAGAGTCAAAACCAAGTGTATTTTCGTCCAAATTAAGTCCTAAAGTCTAAATTGAGTCTTTTTGGTTGTTTTGAGTTGTTTTGAGTCTTTAAAGTTTGTTTTTGGTCATATAAGTTAGTAAGAGTCTTGTGAGGTCATTTAAAGTGTTTTAAAACATATTTTCACATCTTTGAGTCAATTTTCATTAGATTAGCAATCCCTCCTAATCCCCGGCCTAGAACGATCCCTACTTATATCTATACTACAATTGTCAAAAAGAGGGTTTAATTTGAGTGCTATCTTTTATCACATCAATATCCATAACAGTAAAGACATAAACATTCGAGGATATGCCTTGTGCGTGTTTGATAAGTAACCAGCGTCAGCATAACAAACAAGGCAAGCATCATCCCAAGGATCAAGGGGGTTGGATCTGCTCGAGATGCGTTGGGATTTGCCCAAATCCGTAGTACCTTCAGGGTACGTCTTCAATACCAATACAGTGGTTACGTGTAGGCGTAGTGCTGCATCTTACCAATAGATCAACAATGAAGGAGATATCATGTCTAATTGCAATGAGCTAAGTACAACAAGCACAAAGTTGAACTCAGATATGTAACTTCGGGTTTCATAACTTCTTCAAGGGTTTTTTTTTGCATATAACGTATGGAAGTTCATAAGTATATTTAAGGGTAACACCTTCAGGGTTTATCTCGACTGGTATACTAAAGTACCGTTTGAACAATGCTTGAACATCAAGTCAAGGCATAAACAAGTTTTCTTAAGATCCTTCGTCTCAAATTCCATCTTCAGGTGTAAGGCAGTTTTCTCAAGCTCTTTTAGAGTCTTAGTGAGATTCATGTCAACGACCATAAACTATAACTTCAGCAACTTAGAATAAGACTTCATAGTTTAACACACAAGGGCATTCATTCATATCCCTGACTAATCAAATAATCACTTGGATGGGTATACCACATCCACCAAATTGCTTCAATCCATAAGTGAACGCCTCAAACAAGTTGAGAGGGTGTTCTATGGTTTGGAACTTATTTAAACCAGTCCATGTAATTCTTCAGGAACATACATGTAAATTTTCATTTCAATATTCCCATGGAGAAATAGTAACCACATTTCATAATGATGCAATCAATCACAGGGCGTTTGAGAGAAATCTTATGCCGTAAGGCGTGTATCGTATCGCACTATTTCATTCATCTCAATACACTTCCTTTCCCACTTGTAACACAACAGGGTTACCTTGGACAGTGTAGGAACGATAGGTCTAAACACAGTTTGGTAAGGAATTTAACCTCGATTGTAATTTCGGTTATCCAATTAGTTCTACATTGTCACTTAATTAACGGAACACGGTTCGATATTGTCGCTTTTCATTTAAGTCGGTAACTGCTATATAAGTGAAAACATCATCAATGGTAATCTCATTTCAATTCCATTTTCTCATCTAAACTAGTATATTGGACTAAGAATTCAAGTCTCAAGAGTAATCCGAATTAATCTCATGAGATGGAAATGAACTGAGACAGCAATCAAGTATGGATTCATTGTTATGTCGTGATCTTCTTCTTCTAAGGAAGTGAATCCTATGAACCGAGTGATATGTTATGCTCCAGGCCAAAACATATTGATTGGCTATTCGCTGATGTACTGGACCATCCAACAGGGGCAGCACACCATTCAGGGATGTTAATTCAACGTCTGTTAAGTACGTCTATCCTTATAGGTATGTTTGCATCCAATATATGATCTCACCACTTTAGCTAGATCAGAGGAATGCGTCTAGAGCAACATTTTGAATGATATAATTCATCACACTTGTGTGGTATGGGGATTGAGATAAGACATAGTGGGCAACTCCACGCATATTCCCATTGTTCTACAGGAGCGTTGACGTTCTTATTTCCCCTTAACGATGGAAAGATTGTCTCATTGAAGTGACTCTGCAAATGAGCGGTAAAGAGATCGCATACAAAGGCTCTAAGAAAGCTAAGGTGAATGAGAATCATAATCGACAAAGATTCACATCCTTATTTGAGGACCCATGTTGTTACATTGCGGTGGCACAACTTGGCACATGGAATGCACACCCAAATGCGTAAATATAAAAAAACCTCTGGTTCGTACCCAGTAACCAACTATAACATCAAAATGGTTAGGTGGCAATGGGCCTTAAGGTGGACCAACATAGTTGTGTACAAGATTGCATAGCCCTCGGCAGAAACCAAAAAAATGGGTGCGTTCACCATGGTCCGGGCCATCAATTTAAAATGTGCTTTATGATCGCTCTACTAGGCTATTCTGGGGTGAACATATAAATTCAATGTCCAATTATAAACCAAGAGACATGCAATACTTTATCGAAAACCATCGATATAAACTCTCCAGCATTATCTAGTCTTCCAGACTTTATGGTATAAGTAGGGTGGTGAACCCTTAAAATTAGCCAGGGGGTTTAGCAACAATGTGTGTGGACAAACATGTGACCAATTTGTCGATTCATCAACCAAAACCATAAGTATTTATATGGTCCGCATTTTGGTTGGATTAGTCCACATATATTCCCTTGAATCCAATGTGAAAAGAGAGTTGTTCCGTATCTTTGCTAGGGATGATTTAGAAAATCAATTTCCCACAGTGAGCAGGCTTGGCAAAGTGTGCTTGTAAGCACAAGATCCTTACTTCGAGTAAGGAGATACGTTGGAGCATCATTGTTCGACCTAAGTATCCCAAATGGTCATGCCAAGGCAAGTAAACTATTCGAATCTCCTGGCACCAGGCCGGTCACATGTGACGTGTTCCCAGTTGGAGGCAACCTATTTGCCCCAAAATAAAGCTTCAAGCTCATTTTTGGAGGTGGTGCAAAGATATGCAACTCTATTTTCCTCAGTGGTTTCATTTATGATCATTGTCATCTCGAATATCCTTAAAAACCCAGAATGGTGAGAATATTAGGTCTCTTAAATGGTAATTTAGTACCATTTATACAACGAAGAGCGTGCCAATGCTCTTAATTAGGTTCGATAAACCTGAAGTCCTTGCTAGAGATGTGATTTAGGCGTAAAGTTAGTGTGCGTAGTATTTCATTCATCCAGATAACTAACTGTCCCACATTCCCACCTAATCATGTGTTTAATCGAATTCAGTCACATGTATACAAGAAACATAATTCAATTAACTCATATTCGAGGACAAGATCGATAAGATTATCCATAACTAAAACAAACACCAAATGTGAATCCAAGAACATAGAAACATGTTCACAAAGTAAATGGTTTATTGAGAGGATTTGGCCAACAAGGCCATCCATCTCATAATTCTGTTTTTCCAACGATGTTTGGTGGAGCGAAATTAATCTCACACATTGACTATGAGAATGGTTCTCCTCAACGACATTGGTAAGGGCATGAACAGATGCATAACTAATGATCTATTCCATCGAGACGGAAGTAGATTATGCAGGGTTGAGGTTTGGAAATATTATCCCTTATTCTTGAATTTTTCAGTCTTAGGTGCCAAGGATTATGCTTCAGGCATGATGCCACACCATGGCATGTCCTGATTCTACCATATATTGCAAAAACAAACTCGAGATTGGATTGTGAGAGTGACAAACCCATACTTGGGTTCGATAGGCTCTAGCCGAAACTGGAAAGGTCTATTCAGTAGGCTTTTGCCGAAGCAAAGAAATACTATTCGGTGTGTCTTGATCGAAGCAGAGCATGCCCTTCGATGCATCCCTATCGAACCAAGGCATCACCATTCGATAGGCTTTGACCGAACTGGGTTGAGCCATTTAGTAGACTTCAGCGGAACTGGGTTTATATCGTTCGATAGACTCTAGTCGAAGCTAGTTCTATACCTTTCTCTCACGTTTATGGCAGTAATCAGATCCGAGAATGTGGTAAACTTCAGCTCTCTACATTGTTGCCTTAGGAGTCAGTTAGAAACATGGAAGGACGAGAAAAAGTATTCTTCAATCAAAATTCGATCGGATTTATAAACTTCAAAATTGTATTCATGGACGTAATCATGGTGTGCTTCAGGCAATGTCTTTCATGATTAGACGGTCCGTAGGAGCGAACCAAAAAGTCATGGAATCCTTTTTCATGAGGTATTTCCGCGGGTAATGCTTTGGGCATAAGCCTTCGGATAAAGATCATGGCGGAGGCTTATTCAGCTCTTCCATGCCATTGTTGGCTTCAATGGTTTCTCATCTTCTTGATAGTCAAGTGGAGATTCACCTCTTGTACCCCACATAAAGTGGTTTCTATTAGAAAGTCCAAATCAGGAAAATCGAACTTGTGACGGTTCAACAATCCACTGAATGAAGGGAACAAGATTGTGATTGGTGCTATGAGAATGAATCATCCATAAGTATCACAGTTAGAACATTCGAGTTCTAAGACATGGTTTTCATAAAAAGCATCGAGTTTTCATGGGTATATTGTTTTAAGAAAACTTCGAGTTTGAAATGCACTAAATTCGAAAATACAAGTTCAATTTAGTTTATGAATGGTTAGTTCATAAAGGAGAAGTTCCTGCAAGAATACAGAATCCAATATGCTGATTTGAGTGTAGTGGATTCGATTTGCTTCGGGACTATGAAAGGATGTCAACGGTTCAAAGAAGAGAAATAAATTATTGAATGGTTAATGTCCAAAAGTGATCTTTAGGTCAATAATTTTGGATTAATTGTTAGATTAATGGACTGCTGATCACTTTTAATTAATTCAATAGATCAGGATCATATGGGGTCGATCGTGGAAGCAAAAATAATAATAACATTCGGGTTAAAATTATATAAAATTCCAAAAATAGCATTGGATTTGAAAAACCGTAGCCCAATAACATTGGGCTTTGGTGCCGTGAGTGGGGCAAAGCCCTAAAGGGCATATTGGGCTCGGGTGGTTGCAGAAGCAGCTTAATACATGGCTGTAGGCCACAGGCCAAGAGATGGGAGGCTCAACAGCAAGGCTTCTGGCGATATGGGAGGCTCAACAACAATCATTTTCCTTTCATATTTGGTGCACCCTAGTCTCTTTCCTATATATACATAATGTTTCTGCCGCAAAAATCCTCTCCCCCCTCCTCCATCCATTCAATCATTCAATCATTCATCCATTCATACATTCAACCATAATTCACACCACATCACCCTAGTACCACAAGTGAGGAAGGAAGGAGAAGAAAAGTGTCGTGCAATCTGCCATCGAATGAGGGTTCAAAATCTGCCATTGGAGTGTGGAGTGTTTCTGGGTGCTTTCTATCCTAGTTTTAGTTCAATGTTTATTTTAACTTCGTTTTCAATTATGATGAACATGTGGAACTAATTTCTTTATAGTTGGAGGTGAATTTGAAGCCATGATTATATGTTTTATATGAATTGATTACATCCAGTTATTGTTTCTTTAGTCTTGAATGTGATTTGTTTATCTGAGTTATTAAAACTTGTTTATGTATGTTGATTGAGGGCCGACACTTAATTTGCATGCATGAATTTGATGCTACAGTATAAGGAAGTTTCACGTAATCGTTATGAACTTATATTCACAAGTAGTGGAAGTCACTAGTCATGATTGTGTTAAGTAAATCCTTAGTATGAGTCTCATGCGTTTCATAGTGATGAATGCCTTGTCAATGCTTATGATTTTCATAGAACTTAATGACTTTTGATATGTATCTTTATTATGCGTTTCATATAGAGAACTTGAGAAAGATAATTTGGTTGCGATGCGTATTCCATCCAATTCAATGAGTTAAGGAAAATCTGAAAGTTAATTTATGCTTTTCATGGTTAATTTGGGGCATTGTCATTCATAGTCTAAAGGAATAATAACTGGAAATTGGTTTATATGCATGTCATGTGTGGAGAAGGACCCTCTAATTAGCCTTTCACCCATTCAATTCACCTAATTTAGTGTCTAATCTGTTTAGTTATGCAATCTACCTAGCTTAATTAATTTCATCCAAATCAATCTCCCCTTTTATTAAGTGTGTTAGATTAGTTAGAAAAGTGTTCAAATCTATCCAATTTAGTGTTTTGAGTCTAAATTAATTAAATTTCGTTCAAATAACTCCATAAAGTCAGTTTTGTGTCTATTTGCTAGTATTGTGCTGTTTAGAGTTAGTTTAGTGTTTCTAAGTCTAGTTTAGTGTTATTTAGTCTTTTGAGTCAAGCTATATTTTATTTTTGTCAAAATCACTTGTTAGGTCTAGAATTGAGTCTTTTTGATTGTTTGTTGCTGTTTTGAGTGTTTTGAGTTAGTTTTGAGTCTATAGAGTCTAGTTTAGTATTTTTGAGTCTTATTTGTGTTGATTAGCATCCCTAGTTAATCCCCAATCTAGAACGATCCCTACTTGCATATATACTACAATTGTCACAAATAGGGTTTAATTTGTGTGTCAAGTTAATTTTCACATCATGTACCCTTCTCTCTATCGGACAAAAATACCCCTAGTGAACTAAAAAAAAAATGAAGGTATAAGACTATTGTACCCCTCTCTCTAGCAGACAAAAAACCCCCGAGGGAACAAATAAATAAAAAAAGGTATAAGATTATTGTACCCCTCTCTCTAGCCAACAAAAACACCCCCAGTGAATAAAAACAAAATAAAGGTATAAGATTATTGTACTCCTTTCTCTAGTGGACTAAAACACCCATGAGGGAACAAAAAAGAGGTATAAGAGTACTATACCTATCTCTCTAGCCGACAAAAATAACCCTGGTGAAAAAAAAAAATTAAAAGTATAAGATCACTCCCCACCCCCCCAACCCCTTTATTTGTTTCCCTTTCAGCGCGTGAAAGTATACATGAGCTACCCGCCTTCATCTTTCTCTCAGACAAATACATACCCAATGATTTTTTTTTTTTTAAGAAATGTTTTAATTACACCGGCACACAAAAAACCTATCCGACCCGTGAAACTGGGTCATAAATGACCTGTCACTTATTGAAAATGGTACCCAGCATCATTTGAAAATTTCAGGAATATAAACAATCCCTGCTCCCCCCTCCCACATCAACAGTTACATCATTAAGTTGCCTTCTTCTCCCAAAACTTTCTATCTCCTGCCAGCCCTCAAATATCCTTTCCAGTCATTGTTTTGTTTTGCTTCTCGTCACCGGCATGATAGTACGTGGTGCTTTAAATATTGAACCCTACAAATAAATTTGGTTATTTATGTTAATTTGATTAATTATGGAAGTTGGTTGATGAAATTAGTTGAATTTGGGTTTAAGGTTGATGAAATTATTTGAAAGTACAGGATATTTGTGGAATTTTTGGAAATTTTTTGTGGGATGTGGGTATATGAAATGTCAATGATAGGTTGTGTATAAGGCGTAGGCAGTTTTGTTTTTTATTTCTTTTAGTTATATTGTTCAGTTGCAAATGATTTGCGTTGATGAAATCATTGTTAATCATATGAATTAAGTTGATATTACTTTAGTCATGAAGGCACATGATCAAGTAGCTTAATCCCAACTATGTCGTGGACATCTTCAAATGGAATGCCTTTAACACAGTTAAAGACTAAGGACCTAACTACAAGACAACTATGATATCTCAGGCTAGAGTATTACTTTGCATTATCCCAACTATGAGTTATCATGTGACATGAGTATCAACTATGAGTTATCATGTGACATGAGTATGAGAACTCCTTGTTGATTGTGCTATGTGGAGTTACTCTCTATTGAGCACTTACGTACTCGTCTTGGTGCCGTTCACACCAAAGACTCGAGATTAGTCACGCTCGAGGGAAATGCTATGCATGTACTGATATATCTAGATTGTCAATGCCCAATCAACAATTATATGATTAGGAACGTTTAGGATATGTGTATGAAGGATAATGGTCTCATGAATCTAACTTCTTTAGATTACATTTTCTTACTTACATATTCCTTGAACTTATTGTTTAACTGTATAACAGTTAATGAAACAACTTAAACAATAATTTTTTCCCTTACATTAAACTAGTTTGGTTTAACATGTGAAATGTCCGTAAAGTATCATCGTATGATAGGCTTTAGGGCACATTTTCCAACAAATCAAATATCTTTACATCAAAAGTCAGTACTTAAGAGTTACAAGTCATATTTAACACCAAATATGATGATGCAAGTTATAATAATTTATCTGCATATAGAGTCAAATTTTAACTTTTAATTCTTATGCATTAGAGCGAGATTAAGTTAATTTTGAAGTTAAATGCAACTTTTGTATCTTCTAAAGGTGTTGGTCCCATATCCAAAGCCTAATATAACTTTACATATAGTTCCAAAGTTATATAACTTATCGAATGCATTGCAGAAAAATTAAATTAAATTCAGAACCGATTATAACTTTTGACTCCAAAATTTCATTAAAAATAACCTTACCTTCTTATTTCTAAGTTTCTTAGTTCTTTATTTCTCTTGTTCTTTATAAATAAGTTAAAAAAAAAAAAAAAAAAAAAAAAAAAGATCCAAAAGCCATCTATATATGCGTTTTACTTTAAAAAAAATCCATAGCAATTGAACTGATGAACATGTAAAGATTGATGTGTCCAATGGAATAAATGATTTAACAATAATATGCAAGTTGTAAAGTTGAATATTTAAATTAGTGCGATCTGTTAGAATGGTACCTGATTATATTATTGGAAAAAAAGTTCAACTAATTTATATTCATGTATGAATTAGAATTTTCAGTATTAATTAAACTAGACACACCAATAATGTTAAAGGGTATCAAATCAAAAAAGAAGATGAAAGCTCCACTAATCTGGTAGTTACGAGATCGAGTCATATATGATTTCGTTAAAGCTGTTTTTGAAATTAAGCATATGCATGCATGGTTGGTCCAACCTCACCATGTGCCAAGCATGTACTGACGAGCCCTAACTAATATATCATAACCGCGTGATACCGTCCATTTAACTTATAAACAAATCATATAATCCATGGTTAATTTGGAAGACAAAATATTATATGATTTTTAATTTGATTAAGAAATTGATACAAGTACATTAATGCGTCAAGTTCTTGTTAGCTAGCTTTTTTCTTCTTTTTCAATAGAAATCCTTTTGTTAGCTGGCCAATTAGTATGTCATCAGCACGCTCCGATCGAATAATTGAAGTCTCCTTTGTTTCTTTATTATTTCCTTATTGTGTGTATATATATACCTCATAATATACTCGTGAAAGCCTAGAAATGTCAGAAAGTGTCGAAAGATAAGATCAGTATATCGACTTGATAGAAATACTTTATATATAATAGCCCTTATGCACGCGTTCAAGAACGTGCATAAAATTTTTTTTGAATCACGACGTATTACGTGTGAAATACACGTTTTAAATGTATTATTATGCACGTGTGAAATATCTTTTTTTATAATCAGCACTACACGTCTCTTAAGATATTTCAAACGTGTTTAAAAATAGAGAAAATAATATTTAATAAACAACTGATTGAATCACATTATTGCTAGCCTATTGTCAGGTACTAATTTTTTTTTTTTTTAAACACTATACAAAAAGAATTAATTATTAAAAAACACTGTTTATATGACGAAAATACCTCTGCATTATTTGGTTCATTATTTTGAATTGCTTTTGAACATTTTTTGTTTGGGGGGCATTTTTGTCCTAAAATTTTTGGTGAAGCAATGACCCCAAAAGGGCATCCTGGCTTTATATATATGAAGCCTTTAAGGGAATGAATTCTTATTTTTTTTGTAAAAGTAGGAATTAGTTTTGGGTTCACACTACATCGAACTTTAACAATTCGAACTGTTTATTTTTCAAGTTGCACTTCATAGATCATCCTTGCAATTGGAAACTAGTTGTTGGGCCCATACTAATTGGCTAGCTAAAAACAATGTTCATTAATTTTTTCGAACTCAATTAAATGCCTTATATATTTCCGATTTGACTAACATTTTACAAGGATGATCTATGAGATGCAACATAAAAAATAGACAGTTTGGATTGTTAAAGTTCGGTATGGGCCTCATAACCAATCCCTATATATATATGTCTAATAATAGACCGTGTATTATACAATTTTTATAATTTTTTGCACAAATGCGTATATGAAAAACGTGGAGTTTTGGAAGACTAATTAAACTAAATTCAAAACATTTTATATTGGTCCTAGTACGTCTCTTTGAGAGAGTATAAATTACTAACTTGACTCTGTAGTAGTCTCATGAAACACAAGCATCTCTAATCTCTTCCTCAAATATCAAACAACAAACTTCTCCCTTCTCACAGCTCTCAAATGGCGAAGGTTCATTCTCTAAATATTACACACCCTACTACATGTTCTAGTAACGAGTATATGACTTCAAAGAGGGAAACGTTCACTATATGGATGAAATCGCTTGTGATGCAAGGAAACGGGTGCACTGCCTTTGATGAAAATGGCGAAATCGTTTATCGTATAGATAACTACGACAACAAACACAGAAACGAAGTTTATCTCATGGATCTCCGTGGCAAACTTCTTTTTTCTCTATGTGAGAAGAAAATGAGCGTTTTTCCAAGTTGGAATGGCTATCAAAGCAATGATATTGGTGCCAAGAAGCCAATTTTTCAAGTGAGAAAAAGTTGTAGAATAAATCTTGGAAATAAAGATTGTTCTTATAAAGTAACCATGGGATCTGATAGCAATTGCTACAGGTTAGAGGGTTTGAATGGTAAATCATCATCATTAGCTTTCAGAATAAGAGACAACAATGGAGGAGTTGTGGCAGAGGCAAAGAGAAAGCAGTCAAGTTCAGGTGTAGTTTTTGGAGATGATGTGCTTACTTTGGTGGTGGAGCCTCATGTTGATCACTCCTTCATCATGGCTCTGGTCACTGTTTATGGCTTAATTAGACATCAAATATGATTTTTAGAGCTGTCTCAGATACATATAGTTGTAGAAAATATATAGTAGAGTAGCATAGCGAAATAAATTTGGGTTTTTTTGTGAGAATTCAACATATATATATATGGATTCACCTAACTTTTCTTGTAATTAACTTTCAGTCACGGTGATTAATTACCACTGTTCTAAAAATCCTTACCTAGCGCTGTCTAGGCCCTGTTCAGGCCCGCCTAGACACCTGCCTAGGCTGCAACTCACTTAGATAGAAAATATATAACTTTCATTTTGCATTTTATTGTTTCCAATAAATTGTAAGACCATACAATAAAATGTTGACCACTACTTGGTTTTGCCAATTGGCGGAGATCCGACCGTTGGATCATAATGAAACATTAGGACGTGGTACTAGGAACATAATGTGAATCTTTGGAAGTAGCGGATCGGAAATCTGTGATACAGATCTTCCAAATTGAATTACGTAGGGATGTGTTTTATGTAAATTATGTATTCTATCGGTAGGAACTATGAGACGTGATTTGATAATTGTTCTAGGCGACATTGGTTCGTGATGTCTCGATATGCGTGCTAAGGAGTTGTAGCACGGACCTCAGGTGAGTGGGTCTTTTTCTTTCTATTGTGTGTGTGTGTGTGTGTATATTATATTATATATATATATGATTGATAATTCCACAAACGTTTATAAATTGATTATTGCTTATGATTACTGTGAATGCTTTGAAGTACTGATGTGAACTATGAATGGCTTGATCCCTGTTTAGGGTACGTAGGCAATCTAACAAGACGTTAGATGCAGCCATACAAGAAGTGAGATTAAATAATTGAGACAATAGCCTTATTTAGGGAATTGAGTAATGTGAAGGACATTGGTGGAAAATGTGAGATTTAACCTTATGATTTGGTGGTTAAATGTTGGTCATAAATCAATGTGTGAAAAATCAAGAATTTGAAGTAAGGAAACGTAAGTAATGATAGTTAATTGAAATAGTATCTAGTTAGGTTTATCACCGATAATTATTCCCGAAAATAATTAGTTCGGGAGTAGGGCGTTATGGCTTATGCTTTTTTATGCCATATTATATATGTGTGTGTGTGTGTGTGTGTGTGTGTGTAATTGAAAATGCGATGTCATGGTTGAGTATTAGATTGCATCATGGTATATCCATATGTATATTACCTGCACATAATTATTGTGAACGCTTTGAAGTGCAAAGGTGAACGCAGGATACCCAGGTAAGTTCAGGTGAGTTTATGGTATTAGTTGAAATGATGGAGTAATGGCATGACTACATGTATGTTTTAGGAAACTCCAACCTTTTAGTACAAGTTGCAATGATAGGCAACTCCGACATTGTCGTACAGGTTGCCCATGAGTCATATATGTTACAATAGATACAGTTAAAGCTCATAAACCTGCACCCCGGTATTAGTGGTCCCTCCCGTGGCCAGGGCACAGTCCTTCACGTGATATTCATCTCCCACACCTTACGCTCACCTTGGATCTAAGGTAGGTGCATAGTCCTATCGTACAGACCACTATAGGTGGTTCCGACTTGCAGGTGACCCGCGATTATTCGCACAATCTTCACATGATCATAGCACTAAGCATACTTATTTACACACAGTCCTGTTGTACAGACCACTAAAGGTGGTTCCAACCCGTGTGCAGGGATATGTGATGAGCTATAGGTTCAGTCGTATAAGCCACAAGAGGTGGATCCGGCTGACATATTACTTTTCATGGATAAGTTGTAAGGTCACTATAGGTGACTCCGACTTATGTGCTAGCATTGATTGATGAGATATAGATAAGTTGTACAGGTCACTATAGGTGACTTCGACTTATGTGCTAGTAGTGATTAATGAGATATAGATAAGTCGTACAGGTCACTATGGGTGACTCTGACTTATGTGCTAGCATTGGTTGATGAGTATGGGTGCAGTCGTACAGGTCACCATAGGTGATTCCAGCTTATGTGCTAGTATGAGTTATTAAGCACATGATTATTTATATTGCTAATGAAATGCTGAGTAGTGGTATACTTCTGGACTATTAGTATACATTTGATTTCATACTTCTACGTAGCATGATTTTCTGGAAACCATACAGGTTTTACGGTGAGGGGTTACTACCTTTGATAATTAAAATGATTTTGAAAATCTTTGTTTGCCCACTCACACTTTCTATTTTGCACCCCTTCAGGTTCTAGTAGCAAAGTTCCGTATCGACGAGGACTTGTGGCACTTCCAGTTCAGGTGGCTCCTTATGATGGTATAATTATTATCTTACCTCACTGTACTTTTCTTATGCTCTGTATCACGTGTGAAATGGGTCCATACCCGCTCACCGCGCACTTTTGTATATAGGCACTTTTAGTTTTAAATTTATTCATATTTTACACATTATCACATTCTATGGCTTTATCACCTTCCAGTAGAGGTGGGCACTTGGAACCGAAAACCGAAACTGAAACACGAATCAAATCGGACCCCACCGAACGGTTTGGTTTTGCGGTTTTGAAACGGTTGCGGTTTCAAAACCGAACCGCAACAAAGAAAACGGTTTGGTTTCGGTTTTGGGTTTTCAAAACCGCACCACACCAAAACCGAAACCGAAACCGCGCCATATATTTTGAATGTTATTTTTAACTTTTAATTAGTTCAACTTCAACTACACTATTTGAGTCACCATATTCATCTATCTTTCTTTGTCTCTCAAAACTCATTTTCATCTTTTAAAGTATCAATTTAAGTTCTAAATTATTAATTTCTTTAGGCAATGCCTTGTGTGCTTGCCTAAATGTAACAAAAACGTCGGATGTATCATGATAATTGGAGTTCAACAAATTTGGTATTTATTAGAAGAAAAACCTCTGATCATTGATGAAGCCAAATAACTGTATAAAAAACACTTTGCAACAAAATTCCAGAGTCACGATAGAGGTACTCTCATAGGATTTTTGTTCCTCAGAAGCATGGCTTGAGTTATGTAATTGAATTAGCAGAGTCACAGATAGAGACCACTTCACAGTTGGAGGCTTCCCAATTATCCCATGGCTTGAAATTGTCCACTGTTTTCAATTTCACCTGCTTCTCTTTGGATGTGGAGAAATAGAAGTATTTTTAATGGCAGATTGTAACTACTAGTTGTGATGTTGTGTTGCGTGGGCTTGTATGCATGTATCATTACTAGTGTTCGGCATTTTCAATGTGAATCCTTACTACCATTCTTTCAATCATTTGTGCTGCTATGTGTGTGGTATACATTGCGCTATCTGAAACCTGCTTTATTAGAATAGTTTCTTCTAGTGGAAAATGAGGATTTAAGAATGCTGAACGGAAAAGGGTTTATGCAATTTTTTGCGGCAGTTTTGATGCAATTTTTCTGCAGTTTTTTTTTCGCAGTTTTGCAGCTGTTCTTGGCTGCACTTTTGCTGCATTGTTGTTGCTGTTTTTGCTGCATGTTCATTAACTAATATATGAGGAAAATAAGACCGTTTTATGCGTAAATAGGTGTATATTTTAAATCGTACACTTTTTTCTTAAAAATCAAACCGAAACCGTTTGAAACCGCACTGCACCGAACTAAACGGTTTGGTTTCATTTCGGTTTTGCCTTCAAAACTGCACCGAACTGCACAGCAAAAAGTTTCGGTTTCGATTGCGGTTTCACTCGAAACAGCACACCTAGATGTCTTAGACTTCATTGTAAATTTTTAGATCAATGAACTTTTGGTTCATGATAGTATGTACTTCAATTATCTTTATGTATGTATAATACAATCCACTCAATAAACCACACAACTTCTCCAATGTACGCTTCTGGGTATCATTGGATGTAATGCATAGATATTCCACATTTTCTGCACTTTTCGTTTCAATGTGGTATCCATTTAAACGTATGTCTTTAAAATCCAACAAATTTTGAGTAGATTGAGTAGCGTACAATGCATTTTGTATGGACAATATTGTTCCATTTGGTAACATGATATGGGCTTTTCTTGAGCCTTCAATTACATCTGATTGGCCTGATATTATTGTTACCTTTACTTTTGTAAGCATCAAGCTTGAGAAATATTTTTGATCTCGAAGTATTGTATGCATGGTTGCACTGTCTGCAAGACAAATATCTCCGCCATTACTCTTGTTTTGAGAATAACCATAGTTTTTATACATGCTCTCTAAGTAAGGGAATCACAGTTAAAAACAATTTATTCATAATAAAAGGAAATTGAAATGTCATTTTTATTGAATTGAAATGCGAGCTTTAAACTACAAGTTCAGGTAATAAGAGTACATCAAACAGAAATGATTCAATCGGACCGATACACTTCATTCCCACTTTCCACAATGAAGTCTGAGACAACTATGTCGGCCAGCACAGCTCGATTCAGAGTTCTAGTGGACATTCCGGATCGGGGTGTGTCATAAATAAACACACATATATGTTTGCTCCCCATATTTTCATTATGTTCCTATACTTTATAATATTTTTGTCATTTTATTTTCTAGTTTATGATGAAATTATATATATTTTAAGTATAAATAAACACTTATTTACACGAAATACAATAAATTTACTTAAATCCGTCTTGTCCACCTAGGCGCCCATCTAGACTCTACTTAGCCGCCCATCTAGGCTCCATCTAGCCGCTTAGGCGCTAGGCCCCAGTCTATCACTCGACTAGCTTCAAGCGTCTTTTAAAACCTTATTAATTACTCATTCTTGATGGTCAATTAGTTAATTATCTGTCCAAAAAGATAGATTCCTGCGTACAAGAAAAGGTCACAAATTAAACCAAGTAACATTGCGAAAGCATAATGATAGTACGGTCGGGATATCCACTTCATGTTCTTAATTATGGCTACGATTAGAATAAATAAATCTTAACTTCCGAGAAAAGAAAAGAATAAAACCTCAATCTTAACTTCGTTCATAGCGTCTGAGTGGTTGACACATTTCTATAATACTCTTTCCACACATCCATCTATTAACACATGCTGCCAACAACGAATTTTAATTAAAACCTGGCTTGTGATGTTAATTAGTTGGTTTAACAAAAGAAATGGATTTACCATTTAGTGTAGTTAATGCAAGCACGTGAGGAAGGGTGAGAAAATAAATTAGGAAAATTCCATAATGAAAGGAACAAAATAATGGCGCAACAACCACGGAATTATTTTCGACATCAGGAAAAGATTATCTACGGATCTCTTTTACCAAATTCATCAAATTCATTAATTTGGATTTTTGAAATTTAATTTAAAGGCTACAAACAGAATTCTTCTTTAAAAGTTATAATAATTTTAACCGTGAAATCAAATTTCAAGGATTCGAATTATTGAATTGGATCGTTTTGGTGGGAGAGATCCAGAGGATCTCTTCCCAAAGTCAACATAAGGATAATGATAACTACAAAAGAAACAAATTAATAAAAGTTGATTACATCATTAACTTTGACAGCTCGCCAGACATTGCATGAATGAAAGCTCCCCATTATCTTGCGGCCGCGTGTCTTATTAAATTTTGAGAAATAAAGAGTTAAACTGGAAGGTGACGGAGAGTACCGTTAAAATATAAGTTGATAGAAAATTCATAGAAAGTCCTACTTTTAAAGAGTCTTCATAGCATTTTTGTTAGGATAATGTTAGAGAAACTAAATTTTTAGACAAATTTTGCAAACCATATAACATAGTGGTTAATGATTGAATTATTACATAAATGTTGATTAATTAATTTATTTCTTATTGTTAACACATTACATGAATTACAAATTGGGTCTAAGAATTTAATATACCTAACATTACTCTTCTCCTTAATCTTGGTTTGCTTTAAAGAACCTTCAATCATGTACGTGATCATGTCTTAAGGTTATCTCCAACTCAATGGTGGGAAATCCTAAAATTTAGTTCCTTATTTTTAATTATTCATCTATATGTATGATGTTAGTGATTTTTTTCCTCCAACGGTAAGAAACCTATTCATCTATACGTATGAGGTTACTAACATTTTGATGAAAAGAAAAATTCAAGTTCGAAAACTCAATTTTTTGCAGTGAAATGAAAAAATTGAATTTTTATTTTTATTTTTTATGGATTACTAAACAAATGGATGGATATTTATAGAGTTTTGGAAGAGTTTGGCATTGGATCTAATTTGAAATAATTAATAATATTATTTTGACCGTTGCACTTAAATTTGAGCTGCTAGATCTTTTTTATTATCATTAATTAAACTGAATTTTAATCGTTGAATTTAAAAGGGGATGTAGAGCTAGGCTTGCCACACTGGATCATAAGCAAGAGTGTCGACAACTATTGGATGACAATGGCTCGCCAATCTCAATGGTAGAAATTGGGCTTGCTGTGAGCATGCCCGCATCTGAGCTGCTAGATCTTTTTTATTATCATTAATTAAACTGAATTTTAATCGTTGAATTTAAAAGGGATGTAGAGCTAGGCTTGCCACACTGGATCATAAGCAAGAGTGTCGACAACTATTGGATGACAATGGCTCGCCAATCTCAATGGTAGAAATTGGACTTGCTGTGAGCATGCCCGCATCGAATCCCCCGATCATGTTGCTCTTGTCACGGGGGACCGCCACTCTCCCCCTTGACGTGTTGTTGCAGGCCCTCCTCCCACTTCACTTCTTATCCATCTAGGGTGGAAGCAAGACCCAAATACCCACAGCCAAATCAAATTTATCTTTTTCCCACCCTAAACTACATCATTTGTAGAAGATTTGGACTCAAAATATGAAATTTTTTCCCATCCTTTTGGAGACAGCCTAAGCGCGTAAAGGTCAAATCTATCATTCATTTTTCTCTCTCTCTCTCTAACTAGAAATGAGTTGATGATGACCATTTTTTTATGGATAATTTAGAATACTAATATTTTGTGTGGAATTAAGTTAGTTGTCTTCCACAGTAATTCAGCCTATTTATTGTTAAATATATCAGTACTGCCACATCACTACTATTGACAGTTTGCCATATCACTGATGACAATTAAGTTAAGGAGTGCCACATCATTTGTCAAATTAGTTAGTTAGAAGTTTGTTAACATTGCTAACTTGCACGCTAAGCTACTCTAAGCTATATAGCTTGTATTGATTCAATCATTGTACTATCTTGACAATTCTAAGTAATATCAGAAGCTCAGATTCTCTCAACTCTTTCATTCTTTTCTTCTTCGCACTTTTCATACTTTTCTGCAATTCCTCCATTGCCGCATACTATGATGTATGTTATCATGGTATCTTCGCCTACGGTTTCGATTTTTGGAGCAATTCTTTCAGTTGTGCTACGATTGTTATGAAGAAAGTTTTAGTCTTGAAGTTTTTTTGGGTTCTTGCGATTGAAGTAGATGGATTTCAGAGTTTGACGGTTGAAGTGGTAATTCGAAGTTCTTGTGATTGAAGTTTTTTTGGGGTTCTTGTGGTCAAACTTGACAGAAAATTAGGTGTTTTCTTATGCACTCCTGTTATTTGATTGTTTGTGGTAGAGAGATATAATTGTCTGAAATACATGTTATCTGAAAAAGGCTGATAACCATGCTTTAATTGAGTGATTAATGAAGCATGAAAGCCAATAGCCATTAGTTATTTTGAGTAGAGTTTTCTATTGAGTTCCCACAAGAAAAGGCCGAAGCCAGTAGTGTGTTGATTGAGTTTTAATAATATATGAAGTTGGATTGAGTGTGAAGCTTTTCAAGTGTGATTTTTTGTATAGGCTTATTCATTTTTCTTAGTAATTAGAACTTGGACCATTTGGAAAGAGATTGAAGTCTTGAGCCTAATGGTTGTGTGGATTAGGCTTGATGATTACACTATAATATTAATATTAATTAATCAAGACAAGGGCCTTGGGCCTTGGGGCACTTGGGGCCAAGGAATTAAAATTAATCTAATCAATTAGTTTTAATTTCGAATTAAGTTTTTAATTAAATTAATTAAAAACGTTTTGATTAATAGACACAACTCTTTGGAAAGAGTTGTATCTTTTTGGAAAGAGCTGTATAGCTTCAGATACATCCAAAAGGTGTTTGAAGAGGTATGAAAGAGCCTATATAGCTGGAGTCCTCATTTCCATCGATCTTTATCTTTTCTTCTTCCTCCTTATCTTCCGTACAAACTTTCCAGAGAGTAAACACACAAAGCAATTCGCTAGAGTTCTATAATCCAGTGCAGATTGTAGAATTAGGTAGTTGTATCCTGGTCGAGCAGACGTTGTAGAACCACAAGCACACGAGTGGGACGGAAATACTGTTCGAAGGACATAGCGTTTGCACTAGCCTCTACCTTCAATTCATTCAAGTTAGTATCAAATTAATTTTTGTAATTATTGTGTTATTGCATTCTGTATTGCAAGTATTTATAAATAATAAAGTATAAGTATTTTAGTTTTGTACATCTGTTATTTTATTGTTTCTAAATTGTTCTCCAACAAGGTATGTATTTGTCTTAGTTGTTAGAGTCAATCAACTTAAAATTGAGTTTCATACTGCACAGAAAGGAACAGATTCTGTAGACAAGTATTTGTTAAAGTTGAAGGGAATTATGGATTAACTGATTGCTGCAGGAGAGAAAATTACAAATAATGATCTTGTTATTACTGCTTTACCTAGATTGCCTTCAGAATTTGAGATGATTAAAACTGTAATTCTTGCTAGAGAAACACCAATATCAATGAAGGATTTCAGGGCTCAGCTTCTAAATGTTAAGGGTAATATTGAATCAAGGGTTACTAATCTGTCTAATTCTATGATAGCCATGTATGTCAGGGTTATTCATCAAGTTCACAGAGATCTCAAGGAGAATATGAGCAAGGAGAGAGTTCCAATTCATAGGGGGAAGCTCAAGGAGGAAATGGTTTTAATGAAGGTTCGGGCTATGGAGGAAATAACAACAACAGAAGATATTTTAACAACAACAAAATGTTTTATGGAGGAAAAAAAACTCAAGGTCATATTCTAATTTTAGGAACAGATCCAATTCCTTCACTAATAATTGAAAAAGTCTTCAAAATGGGAGTTCTCAAAATTCCTTTTCTAGAAATGAAGGAAAACACGGAAATACATGGAATGGCAATACAATTACAAGGCCGCAGTGTCTCCTAAGTGTTAGATTTGTTCAAGAAGTGGTCACACACCACCAAACTATTTTTATAGACCTTACAACACTCAAAATTCTGGTGGTTTCTTGGTCTGTCAAATCTGTGGAAAAAGAAGTCACATAGCTTTGGAATGCTTTCATGGAAACAACTTTTCATATCAAGGAACTGCACCTCCTACATCTCTTGTTGTTTCTGGTATGGGTGCTCAAGGATCAAATGATGCAAATGGAGATTCAAATGTGCATGGTTTTTCAAATGCAGATACTTGGGCATCAAATCTCGATGTTCTGAGTCAAATTACTCCTTATAATGGTGATGCCAAAATCACTGTTAGTAATGGACAAGCTTTGCATGTTAAAAATATTGGTTCATCTCTTAGTAAAACTCCTCAAAGTTCATTAATTCTTCATAATGTTTTACATGTGTCAAGAATCACTATGAATCTGCTATTTGTCAAGAAATTATATAGAGACAATTGTTGGTTTGGTTGTAATGCTCTGATATTTTTCATACAGGACAAGACAACTCAAATGATTTTGTACCAAGGAAATAGTGATGACGGGGAGCTGTTCATGATACCAATTATTGTGTTTTTGAAGTTTGGTGCTACAAAGCTAGGCAAGTGTGCTGCATTTTTTTTGGAAAGAAGATTAAAACTGCAGTTTGGCATAAAAGGTTGAGTCATGAATCAGAAGAAGTTTTCAATATAGTGTTGAATAATAATGAGTTGTCAAGCAGTATAAATCCCTGTCCATCTTTGTATACTACTTGTATTCAAGGCAAGATAAGTAGGCTACCTTTTCATGTAAAATAAGATAGGTTTAGTGTTGTCTTTTGAGAAAATACACTCAGATGTGTAGGGTCCTTCACCAATGAAATATGTAGAAGGTTATAGATACAACATCAACTTTGTTGATGATTGTTTTAGGTTTTTATGGATTTTTCCACTAGTGAATAAATCAGATGCTTTCTTAATTTTTACCAAGTTCCATGCATTTGTTGTGAATCGGTTCAATGTGTCAATCAAATACTTACAGTCTGATGGTGAAGGATAGTATATGAGTATTATGTTAAGAGATTTTATGCAAGGGAAATTATACATCATATTTCATGTCCTCACACTCCTCAGCAAAATGGAATTACCAAGAATGAACGCAGACATGTAGTTGAAATAGCTATCAGTTTTATATCAGATGCATAACTACTTTCTGCTTTTCTAGTATCATGCTTGTTCCCATGCAATTTTTCTAATAAACAGGATGCCATGTAAAAGCTTAAGCATGAAGTCTCCATATCAGATTGTTTTTCAAAACATTCTTGACATTAAGAATCTCACGGTTTTTTGTACTGCAGTATATCCATTACTAAGACCATTTAATCACAATAAGCTGGAACCAAGGTCAACTCAGTGTGTCTTTCTGGGTTTTGCACTTGGTAATAAAGGAGTAATATGTTGTGACATTAAGACCAGGAAATTCATTTTGTCTAAACATGTGATTCGTGATGAAGACATATATCTATTCAAGCAAGTTTCAACACAGAAGAATTTTACTACAATATTCCAAGTATCAGATCTCCTATTTTTGTACAAACGCATAATGGCTCTCAAGAAATTAATTCAATGTCAATAAAAACTGGTGATATTGGTTCAAGTCATAGTATTCACAGTTTTCATGAAAATGATAGACATGAGGATTCTATTAACAGTTCTAGTATTTTGAGTAACAAAAGTGGGAATAAGGTAATAGTCAGTGACTGGGATATGAGTTCAAATGCTAGGACTTTTATACATGATGCATCAGCTTCTTTACATCATCATTCCCCATCACATCATCACTCTAGTACATCATCAATGTTGCCTGACCACTCAGAGTCACAACTTGAGGTATATCTTCCAAACTTATCTCTACCTCGTTTAATTCAAAACAAGGGATCTTCAACTCATTCCATGACTACTAGACTAAAGAGTGGGACAATTGAAAGAAGTAATTATGCTGCAGTAATGGCATCTTGTCTTGAGTTACAATCATTCCAAATCACTCATGATGAACCATTCACTGGAGGCTAATCTTTTATTTATGAGATTTCTAATGTATCAAAACCTGTAACATTCAGGAAAGTAGCAACTATACCATAATGGAAAATAGGAATGCAAGAAGAGTATGATTCACTTTGAGCTCAAGGGACTTGGGTTCTAGTTCCACTTCCTAAAGATATGGCAATTATGGGTAGTAAATGGGTTTATAAGGCAAAGAAAAACTCACATGGTAGTATTTCAAGATATAAAGCAAGGCTAGTGGCTTAGTGATAGGAGCATATTTATGCACCTTAGTTTAGCTTGTTCTTGTGCATTTATAGTGTTTTTCCTTACTAAAGTAGTCTTTTAAGCTAGTTTTATGTATTTTCAGGTTTTAAGGGCAAAGTATGCAAAAGGATGCATTTTGGAGCCTTTTGGAGCAAATTAGAGCTTGGAATGGATATCATATGCTTGGAGCCAAGAGGATGGACGAAATTGAAGACTTGAAGATGATGATTCCTACTTGAGCAAGGGTTTCCTAGTTGAATTAGGATTCCTAGTTGAAATGGGTTTCCTAGTTGAATTAGGATTCCTAGAAGAACAAAGTTTCCTACTCAAACAAGGTTTCCTACTTGAAGTAGGAAAGTTAAATCCAAATGGTCTCAAGTGAAGCAACAAAGAAGTTTTCCAAGTCCAAGAAGGAAAAGGAGTCCAAGATGAAGAAGGAATGACAAAGACAAGGTTTCCTAATCCTAATAGGCAAAGTTTCCAAGTGCAATGAGGAGTCCTTATCCATTTAGGGCACCTTATCCATTTAGGATACCTTATCCTTGTTCTAGAAACCTTATCCACCCTTGCCGTGAGTTTTCCTTGCATTAGAGGGTTTCTAGAAGCCCTAATCTGCCCTATCCTTTAGTGCCGCACCTATCCCTTCTTAGAAAGCTGATTTCCCTTGCCTTGCAAGGCATTCTAGAAGCCTTATCACCTTATCTCCTTACCTGCCGCACCTAGGAAGCATTATCCCTTTTTATTTCTGATTTCTAAGCCTATTTCCTTGTGGATTTGGGTTATTCAAGTCCATATCTGATTACACTAGGGTTTTAAGTGCCTATATATACTCATATTAACCCCTAGATCAGACCACCACCTCTCATACACATTCATTCATTCCAGAAATTCGTCCAACCTTCTCCACACCCTTGCCGCAGCCACCAAACACCTTTCTCCTTAGTTTTAAGCCTTGCCGCACCATCCCCTTCCCCTAAACACTACTATATCCCTCCACGACCATGCATCCATACACCTAAGGCCCTAAAACCTGTCCCTAGACCTTTGCCGCACCAAGGAGGAGGAGAAGGAAACTCAGAAGTTCATGCAATTCGAGTTCGCGTCGCTGGAATTTCTAGGTGTTTCTTTTCCTTTGATTTCAATGTTTAATTTCAATTCTCTTTGTTTTGTGCGTATGAGGAACTAAACCCCCCCCTTGGCTAGGGGGGATTCGAAATACATGTTTATGCTTGCGATATGATTTGATTACTTCTAATTGCGTTTCATAAGTTGTGAATTCAATTTACTTATCTATGTGAATTACATTGATTTGTGTGTGTTGGTTGAGAGTGCACGCTTAATTATCATGCATAAATTGGATGCTAGGATATAAAGAAATTTCACCTAATCGTTATGGAATTATATTCACAAGTAGTAAAAGTTGATGATCTCAATTGCGTTAAGTAAATTCTTGGCATAAGTTTCATGCAATTCATAGTAACGAGTGCTTCGTCAATGCTTATGGTTTTCAAAGAACTTAATGATTCTTGCTTGTATCTCTATTATGCAATTCATGTAGGGAACTTGTGGGGAATGCTTTGGGTTGTCGTATGCAATCATCCAATTCAATAACGTTAGGAAAATCTGAGGGTTAATTAGTGCAATTCACGGTTAATCTGGGGCGTTGAGAATTCATGGGTTATTGAGTAGCAATTGGAAATCGTTTTATATGCAAGTATAACATGTGTGGAGATGAACCCCTTAGCTAGCTTTCCATCCATTCAATTCCATCAAATTCGTTTTTACAATCTGTTCTAATTTAAAAAGTTTGTTTTGTTTTTAATTTCGTCCAAAACCAATCCCCCTTTACTTCGTTGAGTCATAGTAGTTAGAAATCACTTTAGTTTGTGTTTTTAAGTGTCTTAGGTCAAGTTAAAACCAATTTTCGTCCAAGTTGTGTCTAGTATTCAAAACTGCCCAGATTGTGTTTTTAAGGCAGTTTTGAGTGTTTTGGTGTTGTTTTGAGTCTTTTGGTTTGTTTTGGTGTTTTAAAGTTTAGTTTTGCATTCTTTGAGTCTAGTATAGTGTTTTATTTTGTGTTTTTACGTTTTTGAGTCAAATCCAAGTGATTAACAATCCCTCCTAATCCCCGGTCCAGAACGATCCCTACTTACATTCTTCACTACAATTGATAAAAATAGGGTTTAATTTGTGTGCGTATAATTCTCATATCAAATTTTGGCGCCGTTGCCGGGGATTAGCAACTTTGCTAATCCCTTGGATTGTTATTTTCGTTTTCTTATTAGATCAGATTCTTATGTTATTTTGTTTCTTGTTTTAGGTACTTGTTTATGACTCGGAGTTCTAATCCGGTTCACGAACATATTTTAGACTTTGACGACGATTTTGAGCGTGAGTTGAGACGTAAGAGGAAGAACCCGGAACCTAGTGAATCAAGTGCAAGTTCCGAGTCCGTTTCTGAATTTGAAGAAGAAGTGGAAGACATGGCAGCGGACAACCGAACAATCAAGGAGCTTTCCGCTTCGGGATTGGCCAATGCCGCACCCTTGTGCATCCAATACCCAAGGGCAGCTCAAGACAAGACTGCCGAGTTCGAATTAAAGTCAAGCCTGTTACATCACATTCTGAAGTACCATGGGTTATCCATGGAAGATCCGAACAAGCACTTGAAGGAGTTTGAAGTCGTTTGCTCAAGCATGACTCCGGTGAACGTGGATGAAAGCATCTTAAAGATGAAGGCCTTTCCCTTTTCTCTCCAAGAGAAAGCGAAAGATTGGTTGTACGAATTGGCTTCCGGAACTGTCACATCATGGGAGAGCATGAAACGAGCTTACTTGGAGAAGTTTTTCCCAACTTCTCGAGTCATCCTCCTACGCAAAAGGATAAGTGGAATTCAACAAGATGAAGGTGAATCCTTTCCTACTTATTATGAACGTTTTAAATCTCTTGTTGCTTCATGTCCACAACATCAAATGAAGGAGGAACTACTTCTCCAATACTTTTACGAGGGACTTCTACCTATTGAACGTCAAATGCTAGATGCCTCAGCGGGAGGAGCCTTGGTGGACAAGACCCCCACGGCTGCAAAGACCTTGATTGCTAATCGAGCATTGAACGCTCAACAATACGAAGGCGTTGGACAGAGGAGTACCCCACGGCAACACCAAGTCAATGAGGTAAGTGCCATAACCGAACTTCAAAATCAAATGGCTAACCTTACTACGTTGCTTTCTCAGGTGGTGGAAGGTCCAAAAGTCAAAACCGTAGCTTCTTATGGCCTATGCTCCATGCAAGGACACCTTACGGACAAGTGCCCACAATTGATCGAGAATGGAGGGTGGGAGACACTCAATGCCGTGGGGTATGGCAACCAATACCAAACACGTGGTGATCCATTTTCTAATACTTACAATCCCGGTTGGCGTGATCATCCGAATTTCAAATGGCGAGACCCCCAACAAGGTCAACAACAAAACGGATTTAGGCAACAACCCCCGGGTTTCTATCAAAAGCCGTTGGCACCACCACAAGCCCAAGCACAACCTGCCCAAAACAATGTAGGTAATTCAAGTGATAATGATAAGATTTTTCAATTACTTACTACTTTGACGCAGGAAGTCCAAACTCAAAACAAAGAGAGGCAAATCCAAGACAAGAGGATGGACAACTTGGAGAAGCAAGTGGGACAAATTGCCGAGTTCATGGGGCAATTTCGTGAGCAAGGAAGGTTGCCTAGCTCAACGGTGGTCAATCCGAAAGGTGGATTCGAATCTGCAAAAGCTATGCATTTGCGAAGTGGAAAGCAAGTCGGATCTGACCTCAACCCATCCAAATCACGTTCCAACGAGGAGGACGAGTTGAGAATTGAAGAGGAGGAGCAAAGGCCACTCACGGCCAAGGTGGAACCAAATGTGCCGCAAGTTCCAAGTGATCCCAAGTCGTCCAATTCATCCAATAAAGGTAAAAACGTGTCAAGTTCGGTTCCTACTAATGATTTTCCTGCGAATGTTCCTTTTCCTAGTAGGTTTAAGCAAACAAAGAAAGAAGAAGCGGAAAAGGACATCTTGGAGACGTTTCGGAAAGTTCAAGTCAATATCCCCCTTTTGGATGCAATCAAGCAAGTCCCGAGGTACGCCAAGTTCTTGAAGGAACTTTGCACCAATAGGAGGAGGATTTCGACCAAGGAGGAGGTCAAAGTAGGTGAAAACGTCTCAGCCATCTTACAACGCAAGCTGCCCCCAAAATGCAAAGATCCGGGTAGTTTTACAATTCTGTGTGTTATTGGTAATTCTAGGTTTGAATCTGCCATGTTAGACCTAGGTGCATCTATAAATGTCATGCCATATTCAATTTATGCATCTATGAACCTAGGAGCGTTGAAAAACGATGGTGTGATCATACAATTAGCCGATAGATCTAATGCCTATCCAAAGGGAGTCTTGGAAGATGTGTTAGTGCAGGTTAATCATTTGATCTTCCCGGCGGACTTCTACGTACTTGAGATGGATGAATCGGACCATGCCCCTTCATTGCCCATCCTCCTCGGAAGGCCATTCATGAAAACTGCTCGGATGAAGATTGACGTCTTTAAAGGCACATTGACGATGGAATTTGATGGGGAAGTTATTAATTTTAATCTTTCTGATTCTATAAAGTACCCTAGTGAGAATCATTCATGTTTTGCTATTGATGTAATTGACTCTTTGTCGCAGGACTATTTTGACAAATTGAACAACGATGCACTTGAATTGGTCATTGCACAAGGCATGGACAAGAAAAACATTGAAGCCACAACCATGGGAACCTACGGCATGCATGATCATTCTTTTGCCGTGCCCCCTAATGATGAGGTCATTGAGATGGTGGCTGCCCTCGAGTCATTACCATCACAATCGGGTAAGTATTCGGACCCTATTTTAAGTTCAGTTTCGGCTAATAAAATGCTTCCCTCAGTTGTGCAGCCACCTACACTTGAACTTAAGCCGTTGCCTAGTCATTTGAAGTACGTTTTCTTGGGCGAGGATGACACGTTGCCCGTCATTATTTCATCCTCACTCACGGCACAAGAAGAGAGCAAATTGGTGCGAGTGCTTAAGGAGTACAGAACGGCAATTGGATGGACCTTGGCCGACATCAAAGGAATTAGCCCTACTACATGCATGCATCGCATACTTCTAGAGGAGGGGTCCAAAACATCCCGAGAGGCTCAACGCCGTCTCAACCCTCCGATGATGGAAGTTGTGAAGAATGAGGTAATCAAGCTTTTGGATTGTGGAGTAATCTATCCAATCTCAGATAGTAAGTGGGTCTCACCCGTTCAATGCGTTCCGAAGAAATCTGGAGTGACTGTGGTTGCAAATGCCGAGAATGAACTTGTTCCTCAACGCATTCAAACCGGTTGGAGGGTGTGCATCGATTATAGGAAGCTAAACGCCGCAACAAGGAAGGATCACTTCCCATTGCCGTTCATCGACCAAATGCTTGAGAGGTTAGCCGGTTATGCTTTCTATTGTTTTCTTGATGGTTATTCTGGTTATAATCAAATTGTCATAACACCCGAAGATCAAGAAAAAACCACTTTTACATGCCCCTTCGGTACTTTTGCATATCGTCGCATGCCTTTTGGTTTATGTAATGCACCTGCTACATTTCAACGATGCATGATGAGCATATTTTTTTATTATGTTGAGAAAATCATTGAAGTGTTTATGGATGATTTTAGCGTGTTTGGTGATTCTTTTGATGGTTGCTTGCATAATCTTAGTTTAATCTTAAAACGTTGCGTTGAAACTAACCTTGTTCTTAATTGGGAGAAATGCCATTTCATGGTTAAACAAGGCATAGTTTTAGGTCATATAGTCTCTGAAAACGGTATTGAGGTCGATAAGTCGAAAATAGATCTTGTACGTCACTTACCCTCTCCAACTTCGGTTAGAGAGGTTCGTTCTTTTCTTGGCCATGCAGGATTCTATCGTAGGTTTATCAAGGATTTCTCGAAGGTTGCACAACCTCTTTGCCGTCTCCTACAAAAAGACGTGACGTTTGAATTCAACAAGGAGTGCACGACATCATTCAACCAACTTAAGGAGTTGTTGACCACGGCACCCATCATTGTTCCACCGGATTGGAGTTTACCGTTCGAGCTCATGTGTGATGCATCCGACTATGCTTTAGGAGCAGTTTTAGGACAAAGAAAGGACAAGAGGCCGCATGTCATCTACTACGCCTCACGGACATTGAACGATGCACAATTGAACTACTCCACTACGGAAAAAGAACTTCTTGCCGTTGTCTTTGCTTTAGATAAATTTCGATCATATCTAATTGGTACTAAAGTAATTGTTTTCACTGATCATGCAGCTCTGAAGTACTTGCTCACTAAAAAGGAGGCCAAGCCACGGCTAATTCGATGGATGTTGCTACTTCAAGAGTTCGACATAGAGATTCGGGACAAGAAGGGAAGTGAAAACGTGGTGGCTGACCACCTAAGCCGAATGGTGCACAATGAAGAGGCCCTACCCATTGCCGAGACATTCCCCGATGAACAATTGCTGTCCATTAAGGTTAGTGCACCTTGGTATGCCGATATTGTTAATTTTTTGGTGTCAAAACGTATTCCAAGTGAGTTCACTAGGCACCAACGTGATAAACTTAGGCATGATGCACGGTTTTATGTGTGGGATGATCCGTACTTATGGAAATTTTGCCCCGATCAGATTATACGTCGTTGTGTGCACGATTCTGAATGTCATTCAATTTTGAGTTTTTGTCACACATATGCATGTGGAGGGCACTTTGGCACACAACGCACGGCCCTCAAAGTGTTACAATGTGGATTTTATTGGCCTAGTATTTTTAAGGATGCTAGAACGTTTTGCTTAACATGTGATAAATGCCAAAGAATGGGTGGTATTAGTGCCAAGGACCAAATGCCGCAGGTTTCTATCCTAAATGTTGAAATTTTTTATGTTTGGGGTATTGATTTTATGGGTCCCTTCCCTTCATCGTATGGTTTCATGTATATTTTGCTTGCGGTTGATTATGTGTCAAAATGGGTGGAAGCCAAGGCCACCCGGACTAATGATTCTAAAGTGGTTGCAGATTTTATTAGAACTAACATTTTTGCAAGGTTTGGAATGCCACGAGTGATCATTAGTGATGGAGGGTCACACTTTTGCAATCGGACCACCCATAAGGTTTCTACACCTTACCATCCTCAAACGAATGGCCAAGCCGAGGTTTCCAACCGAGAGATCAAGCAAATACTTGAGAAGACCGTTGGGCCAACAAGGAAGGATTGGAGCTTACGGTTAGATGATGCACTTTGGGCGTATCGTACGGCGTACAAAACCCCCATTGGGATGTCCCCTTTTCGACTTGTCTATGGCAAGGCGTGCCATCTTCCCATGGAGTTGGAGCATAAAGCTCTTTGGGCCGTCAAGAAGTTCAACATGCACTTAGATGAAGCTTGATGAAATACGGCACGAGGCATATGATAATGCAAGCATTTACAAGCAAAAGACCAAAGCTTTCCATGACAACATGATCCGTGGGAAATCATTCTCAATTGGGCAGAAAGTGC
Organism: Pyrus communis; assembly: GCF_041283825.1. Taxonomy (NCBI): domain Eukaryota; kingdom Viridiplantae; phylum Streptophyta; class Magnoliopsida; order Rosales; family Rosaceae; genus Pyrus; species Pyrus communis. The sequence continues at coordinate 11,253,890 of NC_142570.1, read as the reverse complement.
TATTGTTCAATTCCCGTTTACGTTTGTTTCCCGGTAAGTTACGTTCTAAGTGGATTGGACCTTTTGTCATTACTAATGTTTTTGTTCATGGTGCAGTCCAAATCCAAAGCTTGAAAACGGGACACGAATTCAAGGTGAACGGGCATCGTTTGAAGCCCTATTATGACACCTTTGTGGAGCATGCCGTAGATGACATACCCTTGGAAGCCGTGAGCCCTAGTAAGGAGTGAATGAGGTCTTCGTCCGGCTGTACGACGTTAAAGCAAGCGCTACTTGGGAGGCAACCCATGCATTCAACAAAGGAAGACCAAGAAAGCACTCCAATTCCAGATTTGCGTTCCTAAACTCTTCTCTTTGTTGTTGATTTTGTTTCTACCATGTTAGGTTGTTAGATGTTGTTTTGTTTGTTTGTTTGTTATTTGTGTGAGTTTATGCTTGAAACATTGAGGACAATGTTTGATTTAAGTGTGGGGGGGGTAACCAAAGTGTTTTGATGCAAATTCGTAGGGTTTTGTCACCCATAATTTCAAATGTTGTTTCTTGCTGTTTTTAGGTGTTTTTAGGCTGTTTTGGTGTGTTTTAGTATTTGTTGTTCTAAAAATCCGAAAATCCCAGAAAAAATTGAAAAAAATTGTTTTGAAAACCCAAAAAGAGTTGTTTTTAAGTTGTTTGTGTCTTAGGGTACCTTCCAACACAATGATGAGGATTCAGCTTGTAATTGCATGACTGTTAAAGAGAATGATTAACATGGATGAAAGTTTGATTTACTCTTTGTTTATGCTTGGTTGTGGTTATAACTTATGACTTCACATGCAAACATAAAAGAAAAAAATCAGTTTTTTTGTAACATGCTTGAAGGAAGGAACTCAAACTAACGCTACAACCTTGTGAGACTTGAGCCTAAACGTTCATTTGGAGAGTTAAAATCTGTGCATTCTTGTTTTCTAAAGTCGTTGCATGATCTCATTATTCTTTGCTTGGTTACTACTTAGAAGGCGTTTCATCATTTAGTTCCAAACACTAGAACTCATGCCCAATTCATTCAAAGCATGTTATTGATTTGCATAACACATATTCAAGATGAAGTTGTGTAGTGACCACCATAGCCAAATTGCCATATTTCCCTATTTCATTTGTTTTGTAGGATTTAACCCCGTTGAGCCTTGTGTAGCCTACTTTCTTTGTTAACCCACAATTATCCTCACCTAGCCTAGAGTAGGACCACCCATACCTTTGTTCTTGAAGCATAGTAAAAGCATAACTCAAGATGAATTCCTTTTGATCATTGCATTGCAGAAAACAAGTGTGGGGGAAGGATTCTTGATATATAGGTGTGCCAAAGTCTTGAATGAGGCACGACAAAGAAAAGAAAAGAAAAGAAAAAAAAAATTTCGTGGAAAATAAGAAGAGAAAAAAGAAAAGTTGTGAAAAGAATGAAAAAGGAGTGAAACGATGTGAAAAGGTGTTCTCAAGTGTTGTTTGTTGAAGGAAGGGTCCAAAACATTGAATTCGGCCCTAATTGATTGCTTGAACCTTCCCTTTAAATTTAAAAGTTGATTTCGGCATTCTAAGGGGAATTCTAAGTTCAATTTCATTATGTTGCTTACTAGTGCTTTAAAGAACGTTTGTTTTCCCTATCCTTTCATTGTTAGCCAACTCCCCAAGCCCCGTTACAACCCTTGACTTTAATCTTGAGTGTTGTGTGTTTCAATTTGTGGAGTTTGAATTTGGTTTGAGTATATGGTGTCACTGGTTCTCGCATCTAAGTAGTAGCGTTCCATTCATGAGATCATATCTAAACATGTTATTAACTCCGGAAATTGCGTTCTTTGTTATACATATATGTGAGCATTCGTTTTCATATTTACATCTATCTTCTCACATATAACTAGTATAGGGTGTGTAGTCAGAAAATCTGTGTGAAAATAGAGTGCATATCTTGTAAGGAATTGAGGAAATTCTCTAAGGCATGTTACTACATTCAAAATCATGTTTTAATTGGTTATGTGTGAACTAATGAGTAGTGACTATGATTAAATAAATGCTTAAGCGTAAAGAAGGCTAAAATCTGTGGGAATGATGATTTTTAACATGTCATGTGCATTGGAAATCCCTGAGGCAATTGTTGGAAGGTGTAGGTTGTGTTTTACTCGTTTTACTTCCTTTAGTTACTTAGTTTCATTTTGTTTTGCTCGAGGACTAGCAAAAGCTAAGTGTGGGGGAATTTGATAGGAGCATATTTATGCACCTTAGTTTAGCTTGTTCTTGTGCATTTATAGTGTTTTTCCTTACTAAAGTAGTCTTTTAAGCTAGTTTTATGTATTTTCAGGTTTTAAGGGCAAAGTATGCAAAAGGATGCATTTTGGAGCCTTTTGGAGCAAATTAGAGCTTGGAATGGATATCATATGCTTGGAGCCAAGAGGATTGACGAAATTGAAGACTTGAAGATGATGATTCCTACTTGAGCAAGGGTTTCCTAGTTGAATTAGGATTCCTAGTTGAAATGGGTTTCCTAGTTGAATTAGGATTCCTAGAAGAACAAAGTTTCCTACTCAAACAAGGTTTCCTACTTGAAGTAGGAAAGTTAAATCCAAATGGTCTCAAGTGAAGCAACAAAGAAGTTTTCCAAGTCCAAGAAGGAAAAGGAGTCCAAGATGAAGAAGGACTGACAAAGACAAGGTTTCCTAATCCTAATAGGCAAAGTTTCCAAGTGCAATGAGGAGTCCTTATCCATTTAGGGCACCTTATCCATTTAGGATACCTTATCCTTGTTCTAGAAACCTTATCCACCCTTGCCGTGAGTTTTCCTTGCATTAGAGGGTTTCTAGAAGCCCTAATCTGCCCTATCCTTTAGTGCCGCACCTATCCCTTCTTAGAAAGCTGATTTCCCTTGCCTTGCAAGGCATTCTAGAAGCCTTATCACCTTATCTCCTTACCTGCCGCACCTAGGAAGCATTATCCCTTTTTATTTCTGATTTCTAAGCCTATTTCCTTGTGGATTTGGGTTATTCAAGTCCATATCTGATTACACTAGGGTTTTAAGTGCCTATATATACTCATATTAACCCCTAGATCAGACCACCACCTCTCATACACATTCATTCATTCCAGAAATTCATCCAACCTTCTCCACACCCTTGCCGCAGCCACCAAACACCTTTCTCCTTCCCCTAAACACTACTATATCGCTCCACGACCATGCATCCATACACCTAAGGCCCTAAAACCTGTCCCTAGACCTTTGCCGCACCAAGGAGGAGGAGAAGGAAACTCAAAAGTTCATGCAATTCGAGTTCGCGTCGCTGGAATTTCTAGGTGTTTCTTTTCCTTTGATTTCAATGTTTAATTTCAATTCTCTTTGTTTTGTGCGTATGAGGAACTAAACCCCCCCTTGGCTAGGGGGGGATTCGAAATACATGTTTATGCTTGCGATATGATTTGATTACTTCTAATTGCGTTTCATAAGTTGTGAATTCAATTTACTTATCTATGTGAATTACATTGATTTGTGTGTGTTGGTTGAGAGTGCACGCTTAATTATCATGCATAAATTGGATGCTAGGATATAAGGAAATTTCACCTAATCGTTATGGAATTATATTCACAAGTAGTAAAAGTTGATGATCTCAATTGCGTTAAGTAAATTCTTGGCATAAGTTTCATGCAATTCATAGTAACGAGTGCTTCGTCAATGCTTATGGTTTTCAAAGAACTTAATGATTCTTGCTTGTATCTCTATTATGCAATTCATGTAGGGAACTTGTGGGGAATGCTTTGGGTTGTCGTATGCAATCATCCAATTCAATAACGTTAGGAAAATCTGAGGGTTAATTAGTGCAATTCACGGTTAATCTGGGGCGTTGAGAATTCATGGGTTATTGAGTAGCAATTGGAAATCGTTTTATATGCAAGTATAACATGTGTGGAGATGAACCCCTTAGCTAGCTTTCCATCCATTCAATTCCATCAAATTCGTTTTTACAATCTGTTCTAATTTAAAAAGTTTGTTTTGTTTTTAATTTCGTCCAAAACCAATCCCCCTTTACTTCGTTGAGTCATAGTAGTTAGAAATCACTTTAGTTTGTGTTTTTAAGTGTCTTAGGTCAAGTTAAAACCAATTTTCGTCCAAGTTGTGTCTAGTATTCAAAACTGCCCAGATTGTGTTTTTAAGGCAGTTTTGAGTGTTTTGGTGCTGTTTTGAGTCTTTTGGTTTGTTTTGGTGTTTTAAAGTTTAGTTTTGCATTCTTTGAGTCTAGTATAGTGTTTTATTTTGTGTTTTTACGTTTTTGAGTCAAATCCAAGTGATTAACAATCCCTCCTAATCCCCGGTCCAGAACGATCCCTACTTACATTCTTCACTACAATTGATAAAAAGAGGGTTTAATTTGTGTGCGTATAATTCTCATATCACTCATTGTTTCTCTCAAGAACATACTATTGATTACCTGGGTACCTTTCAATCCAGTTGTAAGACACACTATTGTCATGATCATTTTGGCTTTAGTTGCAATCAATCACTAGAATCTTAGATAATTGGATATAAAAAATGCATTTATGCATGGAGATTTGCAAAAACAAGTATACATGAAGCAACTTTAGAGAGTTGTTGATTTATCTCATCCTTCTCATGTATGTAAGTTGATCAAATCACAATATGGACTAAAACAGGCTCCAAGAGCTTGGAATTCAAAATTCACAAGTTATTTGAGAGTTCTGGGATTCAAAGCTTCAACCTCAAATAAGGATCTCTTTGTTAAACAAGATGAGTAAGACATTATCATCTTGTTACTCTATGTAGATGATATTATCCTAACTAGATCTAGTTCTATAAAAGTACAAAAGGTGGTGCAAGAACTATCAGAGGTGTTTGAGTTATGGGACAACTTACTTACTTTTTGGGTTTGTAGGTTAAGTATAAAAAGATTAGGAATATATTTGTTAACCAATCTAAGTATGTGAAAGATTTGATACATAAGGCTGTAATGAATGAAAACCTGCAAATACTCCATGTAAACCTCATCATCAAATGTTACAAATAAAAGGGGAGTCATTATCAAATCGAACAATATACAAAAGCATAGTTGGCTCACTATAGTATTTGACCTTCACTAAGCCAGATATTGCTTTTGTAGTTAATACAATGTGTCAATTCATGAGTACACCAATTGATATGCATTTTGGAGCTATTAAAAGGATTATCAAGTATCTCTAAGGAATAATCAATACTAGTATCAGTTTTTCTACAAACACAGTGACAATGCTAAATGCATTCTTAGACTTTGATTGGGCAGCAGATTTGAATACTCGAAGATCAATAATATGATATTTGGTTTATTTAGGGAACAATCCTATCTCATGGCAGTCAAAGAAACAGAACTCAGTGTCCAAAAGTTCCACTGATGCATAATACAAAGCCTTGGCATATATTGTTGTAGGTATTGCTTGGATAAGGAATGTACGTAAGGATTTAGGGGTGTTTGTTTCCAATCCACCAACAATTCACTGTGACAATATGTCTGCTACTGCATTAAGTGCAAATCCAATTTTTCACTTAAGGATAAAACACCTAGGTATAGATTATCATTTTGTAAGAGAGAGAATGCAACAAGGTGATTTATAGGTTCAGTATATACCAACTAAGAAACAAAATGCAAATGTGTTAAGTAAAGGCCTTCATAGCCCTGCATTTATCAAACATTGTAACAATCTCAAACAGCAGAATCCCAGCTGAGATTGAGGGGAGATTTTGGATATATCATTACTGCCACATAACTACTATTGATAATTTGCCACATCATTGATGATAGTTAAGGAAGTTATGGAGTGCCACATCATTTGATAGAGTTAGTTAGTTGTTAGAAGTTTGTTACATTGCTAGCTTGCACACTGAGCTACTCTCAACTATATAGGTTGTATTGATTCAATCATTGTACTATGTTGACAATTCTAAGTAATATAAAATGCTAAATTCTCTCAACTCTTTCATTCTTTTCTTCTTCATACTCTTCATACTTTTCTGCAATTCCTCCATTGCTGCATATTGTGATGTATGTTATCATGTATTTTTGTATTAGTGGCGGTTCAGTATAAGAGATAATGAAATAAATTAGTTCAAAATCATCATTCACGAGATTCGAGTAAAAAAATTTCGCTTACAAGTGAAGAGAAATACTAGACCATAGTACTATGTTTGGATGAAGAAATTTAAGATTACTAAGAAATTTTAAAATGATGGAAATTGAAATGACGGGATTCTATTTTATAAAATTTGTGAATTTTCTTGTTTGGTTAACATAAAGGAACAGTAGAATTGAATACGGAATTTGTTATCTATAAACTAGGTCTGCCAGCATTCCATTGAGGCTTCTGAATCCATCATATACTGGTAGCATCCTTGGGGCCTAGCAAGCTGGGTAGCTATTTCTCAAGAGTCCAATCCGCAGCATGTGTCATCAAAATCTTAGGTAGTTTATACATATAACTTGTTATGCCTCATGTTTAATTGGTTTTTCCCGAAAATGCTACATTTGAAATTGTTACTAGTTCAAAACTTGTAAACTTTGATGCACACAATTGTTGAAATGTAAGCTATGTTACAGACTTGAAGGTTCAAAGACAAGACCAAAGGGACTTATATCTATAATGGCCAGTTCTAGGTTTTGAATGTAACGGCTAGTTTTATGAAGCAATGAAGCATAAGATCCTAATTTAGAAATAACAGATGTAGGACTAGGACTAGAACTACTGTAAGGTTATGATTTATATATCCAGCTGTCCATTTGAAGGACTTGTACTATTTGCAATACCTGCAGATAAAAATGAAGATGATTTGAAAAATGATTGTTGAATGAATCACAATGATGTTGTCATGTGTTGTAGACTGAAAAACTTTAAAATTCCTTTTGTTCTTCCTTAATCTTGCACTTAATTATTCCTTAAACATACAAATTCTAACATGGCCTTAAAGCCTTGTTTCGATTATGATTCAAGGGGAGATTTCAACTCGAAACCCCAAAAGTCCTCGAAACCCAGTTTTCTCATTTTTCGAACCCCTTAAAACCTCTCAAAGTCTCCTTATTTTCTTACAAAATATCAATCAATACCAATGGAAATGCTAAAGCTCTAGTCTTAGCGGGAGAAAACTAAGAGTTTTGGAGTATTAAGATGAAAACCATCTTCAAATCTCATGGTCTCTAGGATTTAGTCCAGGAAAGGTATGAAGTCTCTACTGAAGAAAGTGCGGATGCTGAAAAACTTCCTCTAGGCAAGGAGATCATACTGGAAAAGAACATAACTAATGATGCCAAAGCTTTGAGGATTATTCAGAACTCTGTCTAGAACCAAGTCTTTCCCATAATAGCTCATGAAGAAACCTCAAATGGTGCATGGGACAAACTCCAAAGAGAATACAGAGGAGATGTAAAGGTAAGGAAAGTTAAATTTCAAAGTTTGAGAAGGGATTTTGAGTATGCTAGAATGAAAGAACGAGAACCCTTGAATGATTATTTCAGTAGGCTGTTTGAACTAACCTATGGAGAAGAACTTACTGATGCTAGAATAGTGCAAAAAATACTCGTCAGTCTTACTAGGAAATATGATAACATTATCAATGTTATTGAGGAGACTAAAGATCCTAATACACTAGGAATACAAGAAGTTGTAGCCTCAATTAAAGCATGTGATCGAAGGTTAAATAGGTAAAATTGGTACCAGGCAGATTATCATGTATGCAAAAATATTAATCTGCTAGACTGACTAGTTAAGCCTGTTAGTCAACTAAGACATATTTGTTAGTCAATCAATCAAAGATTTAATAACCAATTTCAAATATCAAAAACTATCCTAGTCAGCAAAGCCTCAGTTTGTTCTAAGTTATTAATGTGTCAAGTCAAAATGATTGTGAGCACATACAATTAAATATTCAAGTGATACATGTAGCATGTATATGTATGGAGATACGAGACACAATATAAATAACTTTGAACACAAGATATTTTTGGCAAAAAAACCCACATCTAGGTTAAAAAACCTCCGGGATAATCTCTAGGGATGCTATTCAATGTCAACACTCAAAGAGTCATAATCTCTAGGGATGTTGTATTTGATGAAAGAGCTAAAAGGAGTTGGAAAAGTAGAAAACAATGGAGGAAGAAATAGTAGTTATTGAAAAAAAACTCAACTTGGGAGTTGGTTAACAGACCAAGTGACAAACCTTTCATTGTTGTTAAGTGGGTATATAAGACCAAGCTCAACCTAGATGGATCTATGCAAAGGAACAAGGCAAGACTTGGTGCCAAAGGGTACTTACAGCAACCTGGAGTCAATTTCAATGAAACCTTTGCCCCAGTGGCAAGGTTGAACACCATTAAGACTCTAATAGTTTTGGCAACACAGAAGGATTGGAAATTGTTCCAATTGGATGTCAAATCAACTTTTCTCAATGATGTGCTAGAAGAAGAAGTCTATGTTGAATATCCTGAAGGTTTCCAAGTCCAAAATGAGAAGATAAGGTGTATAGGTCGAAGAAGGCTCTATATGGGCTAAAGAAAGCACCTAGAGCATGGTATGGTGAGATAGTCTCTTACTTCACCAAAAAGGGGTACCAATGAAGCTCTAGTGAAGCTACCTTGTATACCAAGAAATAAGGAAATTCTGATATTCTCATTGTATCTGTGTATGTTGATGATGTGGTATTTACAGGTAACAATGAAGAAATGCTCAACAAGTTCAAGCCTGATATGATGAACCATTATGAGATGTCTGATTTAGGGTTACTGCATCACTTTCTTGGCATTGGTGTTCTGCAAAATGATAGTGGGATTTTCATTCACCAAGTAAAGTATGCAAAGACTTTGTTGGAAAAATTTTGGTCTAAAGGACTATAAATCTGTTTGCATACCTTTGGTTGCAAATGCAAAGTTAAGCCAAGATGATGGAACTGAATCTATGGATCAAAGTCTATACAAAAACATTGTGAGCAGTTTACTCTACTCTACAAAAACATGCTGCAAGTCTTCTCTCTAGGTTCATGCATTGTCCCACAAAAACATACCTAGGAACTGCAAAAAGGGTTATGAGATATGTGCAAGGCACAATTGATTATGGGATCCACACTGAGAAAAAAACAATCCTCAATTCTAATTGGTTTCTGTGATAGTAATTGGGGAGGCGATGAAGAGGATTCAAAGAGCACTTCATATTATGCATTTTCCTTTGGATCTGGTGCTTTCTCATGGGCTTCTATCAAGCAACAAAATGTTACATTGTCTACTGCAGAAGCTGAGTATGTAGCTGCTGCATAAGTAACCTCTCAAGCCATCTGGCTTAGATTTGTGTTGAAAGATTTCGATGAGGGTCAATTGGAAGCTACTCCACTGATGTGTGACAACACATTAGCAATTGCAATGACCAAGAATTATGTATTTCATCACAAGACAAGGCACATCAAAAGAAAGTATCATTTCATCATAGATACTTTGCAACAAAATGTGATCCAGCTGATATATTGCAAAAATGAAGATGAAGTGGCTGATATCTTCACCAAACCACTGCCTAAAGAGAGGTTTACATACCTCAGAGGATTGCTAGGAATCAAGTCTGGAAATAGCTTAAAGGGGAGTGTTGAAATGTAAGCTATGTTGCAGACCTGAAGGTTTGAAGACATGACCAAAAGGACTTAAAGCTGCAACAACTAGTTTTAGGTTTTAAACGTAACGGCTAGTTTTATGAAGAAATAAAGCATAAGATCCTAGTTTCAAAAGAACAGATGCAAGACTAGGATTAGAACTAGTGTAGTGTTGGAAATTTTGAGTAGAAATTTCATTGTCCCACAATGGCCATTCCCAAAAGGTTTCCTCACTTTATAAGGCTTTGTCTCATATAGAAAGTGATTGAAGTGATAAGCCTTGGAGAATAAAAGTGAGCTCACCCTTGGGGTTGGGCTTTGGGGTGTACTAATTAATTGATAATTAATTAATAATTAATATATATATATATATATATATATATATAATTAATATATAATTAATTGTCAAAAGATGGGCCTTGGGCCTTAGGGCCCTTGGGCTCCAAGAATTAAATTCTTTAATTAATTATTTTTAATTAATTTTGAATTTAATTAAATTATTTTTTAACAGACACATCTTTTCAGATGAAGTCTGAAACCAATGAAAAAAACGCAGAGAGCACAACACCTTTCTAAGAAGATGTCTCCCAACAAATGCATCCCTTCCTCATACTTGTTGCAAACAGGCATAATCATATTATATATACATCCATCTGCATAGCATTTAGAACATAGAAAAAACAATTCTTCTTCTATAATCCAAAACATCCTTACTGAGATAACCACATAGAAATTTGCCAGAAGTCAATTTTTTCGGTGCTGGAATTCTTACTTAATCGTTGAATCCTGGTGAAGCAAACGTCCTTAGAACTACAAGCACTGAGTAGGGACGAAATTTCTGTTTCAAGGACATTGCGGTACGTAAGCCTCGATCTTCAATATTTATGTTCAACATTATTTTTTTGTTTATACCCTGTTAATTTCCTATTTGCATTTATTATTTATTAGCATATATAATTTTATCACAGATTGTTGACATATATCCAACAATCTTGAAACATACATGGATTAACAATTTGTGTCTGAATGGCGCTGTGCCAAAATGCTCTGAAAAGCCTGAGAAGTTCAAAGGGCTGGACTTCAAAAGATGGCAACAGAAGATGTTGTTTTTCCTGACAACCATGAATCTCGCTCATGTTGTCAAGGAAGAAGCTCTGAAGTCTAATGAAAATCCAATGATGAAAGAGACTGTCATGGCAATTGAAGCTTGGAATCATTCTGAGTTTTGTTGCAGGAATTATATTCTGAATAGTTTGAATGACAATCTCTATAACATTTATTCTTTGTGCAAGACAGCGAAGGAGTTGTGGGAATCCTTGGAGAAAAAGTATAAGATTGATGGCGCCGGTTCAAAGAAATTTGTTATCGGTAAGTTTCTCAAATATACAATGGTGGATTAAAAATCTGTTGTCTCTCAGGTCGAAGAAATCCAGAAATTGATCTATGAACTGCACTCCAAGGGATGCGAGATCAATTAGCATTTCCAAGTTGGGGCGATAATTGAAAAGTTGCCAACTTCCTGAAATGACTTCAAAATTTATCTCAAGTATAAGCGTCATAAGATTAATATGGAAGATTTGATTCTAAGGCTACGAGTGGAAGAATACCACAGAAAGGCAGACTGTTCTAGAGGGTTTGCTACCATTGAAGCTAATGCAAATTATGTTGAAGGAGGAAACTCCAATGCCAAGCCGAAGAAGATTAAGGATTCAAAAATCGAGCAATTTGTACAATCTGTCGTTGCTCCAAAAGGAAAGAATCTGAAGAAGATTAAGGGCGCATGCTATGCGTGTGGAAAATCTGGTCACAAGGCACAAGATTGTTATCATCGCAATGATGGAAATCATGCTAACGGAAACAACAACCATGCTAACATGGCAACCACCAAAGAAGAATTGGCTGCTGTTGTGTCCGAGGTCAACATGGTCTCAAATGGGAGTGAATAGTTGATGGATACTAGTGCTACCAAGCACATCTGCGCTGACAAAAATCTGTTCACTGAATACCATCTTGCTGCCCATTGACAAAAGCTGTATATGGGCAATTCTGCCTCATCTGCAGTGGAGGGCAAAGGCAAAGTGGTACTCAAATTCACATCTGGAAAGAGTCTCACCTTACTGAATATGTTGTATGTTCCTGAAATGATGAGGAACTTGGTTTCTGGACCTATTCTGATTCCTAAAGGCTTTAAACTTGTAATGGAATCCAACAAATTTGTACTTACCAAGGATGAGATGTTTGTTGGAAAAGGTTACGTGGTTGATGGCCTCATGAAACTCAATGTAATTGCCATTGATGATTCTAATAAAATAAATGCTTCTATTTATATTGTTAGTCTTCCAATATTTGGCATGCTAGAATAGGACATGTTAATTTTCGTTCCATGCAAAGAATGGTTAAATTATAGTTATTACCTAAATTCGAAATTGATTTTAATCATAAGTGTGAAACATGTATTGAATCGAAAATTTGCTAGGCAAACGAGAAAGTCAATTCTAGAAAGATCAAATGAATTACCTAGATTAATTCATAGTGATATTTGTGACTTTAAATCCACACCAACTCGTGGAGGAAAGAATTATTATGTCACTTTTATTGATGATTGCAGTAAGTATTGCTATGTTTATTTGATTAATAGAAAGGACGAAGCTTTGAATATGTTTAAGACATATAAAACCGAAGTTGAAAATCAACTTGAGAGAAAAATCAAAGCACTTAGATCCGATAGAGAAGGAGAGTATGAGTTTACTGCCTTCTCAGATTTTTGTGCGCAACATGGAATTATACATCAAACAACGGCTCCATACACACCACAACAAAATGATGTTGCCGAAATAAAAAATAGAATTCAAAGATATGATTAATTCCATGTTACATAGTTTAGGGCTTCCACACAGTTTGTGGGGTGAAGCTTTACTTACTGCAAATACCATATTGAATAAGGTTTCTCTAAAGAAGATTGATGAGTCACCTTATGAACTATGGAAAGGATATCAACCCACTTATAAAACCCTCAAAGTGTGGGGTTGCTTAGCAAAGGTGCAAGTTCCGTTACCAAAAAGAACGAAACTAGGACCTAAAACTATTGATTACATATTCATTGGATATGCAAATAATAGTGCTGCTTATAGGTTCCTTGTTGTAAAATCATCGATTTCTGACATACATGTTAACACTATATTAGAATCAACGGATGCAGAATTCTTTGAGGATATATTTCCTTACAAAGACAAGGAATCTGGTTCTAATACAAAGAGGGTTCATGATCATAGTCATGATGAAGCCTCTTCTTCTAGTGTCCAAGATGTGGAACCAAGAAGAGGAAAAAGAATCAAAGTTTCTAAAAACTTTGGACCAGATTTCATTGCTTTCTTGTCCGAGAATGAACCTAGAACTTTTAAAGAAGCAATGTCTTCTTCTGAGGCTCCTTTATGGAAGGAAGCAATTAAAAGTGAAATGGAATCCATTATGGAAAATAACACATGGGAATTGGTTGATTTACCTCCAGGTAGTAAACCAATTAGTCACAAATGGATTTTCAAGAAACTTAAGGCGGATGGAACCATTGATAAATTCAAGGCACGTTTAGTAGCCAAATGTTATCGCCAAATTGAAGGGTTGGATTATTTCGACACCTATTCTCTAGTTTCTCGCATAACGTCAATTAGGACATTAATAACAATTGCGGCTGTATACAACTTTGATATACATCAAATGGATGTAAAAACAACATTTTTAAATGGAGAACTAGATGAAGAAATATACATGGAACAACCTGAAGGGTTCATGCTTAAAGGACAAGAAAGCAAAGTGTGCAAATTAGTTAAGTCATTATATGGACTTAAACAAGCACCAAAACAATGGCACGAGAAATTCGATCATACTTTGTTGACACATGGGTTCAAAATAAATGAATCTGATAAATGTGTCTACTTTAAGAGTAATCATAAAACTTGTGTTATTGTCTGCTTATTTGTGGATGATATGGTCCTAATGGGAAGTGATAAAGATGTAATAAACAAAACAAAGAAAATGTTGAATTCAAATTTTGACATGAAAGACTTAGGTCAAGCCGATGTCATTTTAGGAATTCAAATTAAGAGAAATAGTGAAGGGTATGTCCTTACACAATCCCATTATGCAGAAAAAAAATTACAAAGGTTTGGTCAATTTAACTGCAAAACCTGCTGCAACTCCTTTTGATGCTGGATGGAAGTTGGAGAAAAATAAAGGCAATGCCATATCTCAACTTGAATATTCTCAAGTAATTAAAAGTCTAATGTACTTGATGAATTCAACTAGGCCCGATTTAGCTTATGCAGTAAGTAGGCTTAGTAGATATACAAGTAATCCTGCACAAGAGCATTGGGATGCTTTAGTAAGAGTATTAAGGTATTTGAAAAATACACTTACCTACGGATTACACTACACAAAATATCCACCTGTTGTAGAAGGCTTCAGTGATGCTAATTGGATTTCTGATACTACAGAATCCAAGTCGACAAGAGGATATCTTTTTACCTTATGAGGTGCAGCAATATCATGGAAATCCTCTAAACAGAAATGTATAGCTCGGTCCACCATGGAGTCAGAGTTTATAGCTTTAGACTTGACTGGAGATGAAGCCGAGAGGCTCAAACATTTTCTGGAGGATATTCCAGTGTGGCCAAAGCCTGTAATTGCTATATGTATACATTGTGATAGTATGGCCGCACAATCAAGGGCCAAAAGTCTTGTATACAATGGAAAGTCGCGACATATCAGGCATCGACATAATACTCTTAAGAAGTTGCTCTTCAATGGAATAATATCCATTGATTATGTAAAGTCAAAGGAAAATATAGCTGATCCTTTGACAAAAGGCCTATCAAGAGAGCAAGTATTATTTACATCGAGAGGAATGAGTCTCAAGCCAATCAATGAATTGAATTGGACGGAAACCTAATCTAGCTGATTGGGGGATCCGATTTTCCAGGTTCAATAGGCAAACTGGTTGAGTTTGATTCAAAAGTTGAACACACAACTTACCCATTCTTATGATAAAATGTGTGTTGTCTGTTGAGTTTGAGGGGTTATGCTTTATACATTTAATGACATTAATATCTTGTTATCAAGAGGAATATGGCAGACTATTCTTAATTAATGTTACCTATATAAGAGTAAATGGGGCCGCATTTATGAGAATTGAAATGGCTAAATTCTCTAAAGCTTCTATGAAATCCGGGTTCAGGGCCAAAATGAACACAACTGTATGAATTGACGTGTGGCAGACGTGATATATGTGTACCATATTGTCTCGGTTTACTACTACGGTGAACAGTTCAAGATCTTCCACATTCACTGCGCCACCAACTAAACCCGATATGTTTTCACTAGGGTAAGTTCAAGTCCAAAAGACACTTCACCCGATGCATATCATGTCTATTCTTTCTCAGTTTTAGCAGCCGAGTCATACATTTGCATTTACATTTGCATTCAAATGTGGGGTCATCGTTGGAGTTTGAATGAAATTTCAACTCAAATGTGGGCTATTGTTGGAAATTTTGAGTAGAAATTTCATTGTCCCACATTGGGCATTCCCAAAAGGTTTCCTTACTTTATAAGGCTTTGTCGCTTATAGAAAGTGATTGGAGTGATAGGTCTTGGATAATAAAAGTGCGCTCACCCTTAAGGATGGACTTTGGAGTGTACTAATTAATTGATAATTAATTAATAATTAATATATATATATATATATATATATATATATATATATATATATATATATATACAAAATTGTCAAAAGATGGGCGTTGGGCCTTGGGCCTCTTGGGCTCTGAGAATTAAATTCTTTAAGTAATTATTTTTAATTAATTTTGAATTTAATTAAATTATTTTTGAACAGACTCATCTTTTCAGATAAAGTCTGAAGCCAATGAAAAAAACGCAGAGAGCACAACACCCCTCTGAGAAGATTTCTCCCAACAAATGCATCCCTTTCTCATACCTGTAGCAAACATGCATAATCATATTATATATACATCCATCTGCATGGCTTTAGAACACAGAACAAACAATTCTTCTTCTATAATCCAAAACATCCTTACTGAGAGAACCACATAGAAATTCGCTAGAAGTCAAATTTTCCAATGCTGGAATTCTGACTTGATCGTTGAATCCTGGTGAAGCAGACGTCCCAAGAACTACAAGTACTGAGTAGGGACGAAATTTCTATTTCAAGGACATTGCAGTACGCAAGCCTCGATCTTCAATATTTCTGTTTAACATTATTTTGTTGCTTATACTCTGTTAATTTCCTATTTGCATTTATTATTTATTAGCATATATAATTTTATCACAGATTGTTGACATATAATCAACAATCCTGAAACATAAATGGATCAACAATCTGTGTTTGTGAATGACGCTGTGCCAAAATACTTAAATTGATAATTAATATATATATATATATATATATATATATATATATATATAATTGTCAAAAGATGGGCCTTGGGCACTCTTGGGCACTCAGATTTAAATTCTTTAATTAGTTATTTTTAATTAATTTTGAATTTAATTAAATTATTTTTGAACAGACTCATCTTTTCAGATGAAGTCTGAAGCTAATGAAAAAACGCAGAGAGCATAGGACCCCTCTGAGAAGATGTCTCCCAACATGTGCATCCCTTTCTCATAAGTTTCCCAACATGTGCATCCCTTCCTCATACCTGTTGCAAACAGGCATAATCATATTATATATACATCTATCTGCATGGCATTTAAAACACATAACAAACAATTCTTCTTCTATAATAAAAAAACATCCTTACTAAGAGAACCACACAGAAATTCACCAGAAGTCAATTTTTCCGGTGCTGAAATTCTGGCTTGATCGTTGAATCCTGGTGAAGAGACATCCCTCGAACTGCAAGCACTAAGTAGGGACGAAATTTCTGTTTCAAGGACATTGCGGTACGCAAGCCTCGATCTTCAATATTTATGTTCAACATTATTTTGTTGTTTATACTCTGTTAATTTCCTATTTGCATTTATTATTTATTAGCATATATAATTTTATCACAGATTGTTGACATATATTTAACAATCTGTGTCTGTGAATGACACTGTGCCAAAATACTTAAATTGATAATTAATTGGTAATATATATATATATATATATATATATATATATATATATATATATATATATATATATATATCTCAAAAGATGGGCCTTGGGCCTTGGGGCTCTTGGGCTCTGAGAATTAAGTTGTTTAATTAATTATTTTTAATTAATTTCGAATTTAACTAAATTATTTTTTAACAAACTCGTCTTTTCATATGAAGTCTGAAGCAAATGAAAAAAACGCAGAGAACACAGAACCGCTCTGAGAAGATGTCTCCCAATAGATGCATCCATTCCTCATAACTGTTGCAAACAGACATAATCATATTATATATACATCCATCTGCATGGCATTTTGAAAACAGAACAAACAATTCTTCTTATATAATCCAAAACATCCTTACTGAGAGAACCACATAAAAATTCGCCAGAAGTCAATTTTTCTGGTGCTGGAATTCTGACTTGATCGTTGAATCCTGGTGAAGCAGGTGTTCCTAGAATTACAAGCACTGAGTTAGGACGAAATTTCTGTTTCAAGGACATTGCGATACGCAAGCCTTGATCTTCAATATTTCTGTTCAACATTATTTTGTTGTTTATACTCTGTTAATTTCCTATTTGCATTTATTATTTATTAGCATATATAATTTTATCACAGATTGTTGACATATATTCAACAATCTTGAAACATTAATGGATCAACAATCTGTGTCTGTGAATGGCGTGGTGCCAAAATACTTAAATTGGTACATAAATTGATAATTATTTGATAATTAATATATAATTAATTGTCAAAAGATGGGTCTTGGGCCTTGGCACTCTTGGGCTTTGAGAATTAAATTTTTTAATTAATTTTGAATTTAATTAAATTATTTTTGAACATGCTTATCTTTTCAGATGAAGTTTGAAGCCAATGAAAAAAACGCAGAGAGCTAGCACAACACCCCTTTGAGAAGATGTCTCCTAATAGATGCATCACTTCCTCATACCTGTTGCAAACAGATATAATCATATTATATATACATTCATCTGCATGACATTTAGAACACAGAAAAAACAATTCTTCTTCTATAATCCAAAACATTCATACTGAAAGAACCACATCGAAATTCGCCATAAGTCAATTTTTTGGATGTTGGAATTCTGACTTGATCGTTGAATCCTGGTGAAGCAGACGTCCGTAGAACTACAAGCACTGAGTAAGGACGAAATTTCTGTTTCAAGGACATTGCGGTACGCAAGCCTCAATCTTCAATATTTCTGTTCAACGTTAATTTGTTGTTTATACTCTGTTAAGTTCCTATTTGCATTTATTATTTATTAGCATATATAATTTTATCATAGATTGTTGACGTATATCCAACATGTAGGGCTGTGATTCATATATTCAGCTCTCCATTTAAGGGACTTGTACTAGCTGCAGTACCTGCTGATAAGAACGAAGAATGTTTTGAAAAATGATGATTGAATGAAATCACAGTGCTGCTGCCATGTTTTGCAGACTCTGAAAACTTTCAAAGTCCTTTTGTTCTTCCTTAATCTTGCAACTAATTATTCCGGTAACATACAAATTTTAACAACAATTGATTAAGAAACAAATCTAAATTATAAACATGCATCTGGATAGCAGTTAAAACACTCTAAAATGCTTCCAAACTGAGATAATCGTGCAGCCAAAACTTAAAATTATATCCACCATCCAGTGACCAACTAGAAAAAAATTGCAACGCTAGCAAATCAAGATAGGAATCCAGAACCAAAGAAGGAGGTGAAGCTAGAAAGCGAGAGAAATATGTTCTGAAATTAAAACTTCTTTTGTAAGAAGGTTTCAAATGGTTTAGGATCAAGAACTTTGTCAGTAGAACCAATGGCTTAGATCAAAATATTAGTGCTGTTAATCCTTAAACTAGTGTGGCAAGTTCTGATAACTAGATTAGCTCTGCATGGAACACAATGGTGTTGATCTTTGTATCCATAAATCATAAGTATCATACGATGATTTGTTCCTTGTACGTAGTTCGATACCAGTACCACACAACTAGAGAATCTCCAAGATGCTTCTTGTCTTCCTTCTAATTCCTCGTGTTGGAAATCAACATTTAGTGCTTGCATTAATTTGCTTGTTATATGTAAACCTACTTATGAAATGATATAAAAAGCTGCTTTGTGTTTATGCTGGAATATTAAGTCTGAAGTTGAAATCTCAGGTTGCAAAATTGTGGTTCTGGCAATGGTATTGTGAAGCAAACCTGTTGTCTTGGTTAGGATAAGCTTTCCGTGATTGTATAGATGGTTGCTCAGTAACTTGATATCTTGGTCCGTCTTCCTTATTGGTTTTCCCCTTTAATTAATTTGCGTTGTGATCATAGATTATTATTAAATCTCAGAATTGTTTTGTGCAGGCTAGTCAATGAGACCTGACTGTGGGGTTGTATGCATGGGGCACGATATTCTGCCAGTTTGTGACAAAACGAGTAATCCCGAGTTCTAGAATCCTGTTCTGCGGCTAGTGGAGAGCTAGGTAATAAAAATAAAATTTCACTAATTTTTCAACAATTGTTTTCCCTTTACATTCTTTGAACCCTGAAATCTAGCTGTTTGTTTGCAGAATTTTGTCTACGCCAGATGCACAAACAATTTTACTAAATGGTGCTGTGAGGGAGGAGTTATCTTTCTTTCTCTCGTAATGCTGCATTTGCACACCTCTCCTCTCATTTTTTTTCATTTAAAATTTTGAGTTCATTCTATTATTTGTTTGTTTGGACAACGTATTTTCTAGGATAAGTTAGTCCGGTAAAACACCATTAGATAAAGGTTTGTTATTGAGTTCATTTTTTATAATCATACAAAGATCATCTATCTTGAAAACTTTGGTAACCATTAGCCATTTGTATGAATTAAAGGGAAAGATGATTCTGATTATAACGTATGTACGGTGAAATCATTCTCCCCTACCTTTAATATGCCTAAAATTCTAAAGTTATCTATTCCAATCCAATCCTAGAAATTAACAGATAATTAATTGAGATGTCAAATTGCATACATAGCCATCATGCCATCCCGTGCGAATTATACAATGCATGTGGAGGAAAAGAAAACAATCGAAAAGATAATTGCTACAAGTCTTTCGTTTATGACAGGCAATGAGTGGAATTATCACAACTAGCATCTACTCTATGAATAGAGGATTCTCACAAGCTGCCGGGCTTTGGCTAGTAATAAAGTCTCGGAATCTATCGGGCCTTTTTTTTGTTTCTGGGTGATAGATTTAAACTCATCCCAACAAAAAGTTAGCGATATAAGCAATTTTATCCTATAACGATGGGTTAAACTGTGAAAGTAAAAATAGGAAAAGAAAACAGCTTGTAAACACTAAACAGGTTTTCATGAATTTCGTTTCTTGAAAATAAATTTCAGTAACATAGAAGAACACAAATGTCCCGCGCAGACAAAGGTTTGAGTAGAAAGGGAGGGAACTCAATCTAGGGTTAGCATTTGGAGGGAGGGGGAGGTATCGCTCGAGAGCGAAAAGCTTTGGAGAGAGAGAGAGAGAGAGAGAGAGAGAGGCCCCAGATCTAAATCTGTTTAAGCGTAAAGAGAGTTCTGAGAACCAGTTTGGTACAGCTGAAATTATAATAAAAAACAGCTATGAAAAAAAGTTGGGGTGTAAAATGTGTTTGATAAATGTAAAAATAAGTGCTTCTTTTCAAAGTTTCAGCCAAAATAAGTAGAAAAATGGAAGCAGCATTTTGCTACTTCTCAAAACTAGCTTTTTTTTCGAAGTAGGCGGATGAACAGTAAAGCTTAATAAAATTTTCTTAAACCCAATTATACCTTCTTTCTCCTTCTCACTTCCCTCATCGAATCCAATTGTTCGAGAGGACAAGGCCCCTCAGCGAGTTGAGTTCAGCACTTGATGCAAGCTGAAGATATCCGGGATGAAGGAATGATTGTTGATTACCAAGGTCGAATTCAGAGAGCTCCATTCACTGACACAGAGAGACAACTCGTGAAAATCCAGGTAGAATTCATAATCTAGAGCCCAGAGCACGCGGATTCGAACAACAATTTCTTCTTCGGCGACTGAGACAAGACGGAGGAAAAAGAACCCAGATGGGAATTCTCTGTCTTCGTGCTGAAATCCATTCCGAATATGTACATCAAGGAGGACGGTGGTGCTTGAGTTCGACGCATTTTTCAATGCCATAACGGGTCTGAACGGGTCGGGTAAGTCCAACATCCTTGACTCTATCTGCTTCGTCTTGAGAATTACCAATTTGCAGCAAGTTCACACCGCCAACCTCTAGCAGCTCGTCTACAAGCAAGGCCACAACGGAATCACCAAGGCCACCATCTCCATAATCGTCAACAATTTTGACCGCGCCCGTAGTCCCCTCGGATACGAGGCCCATTCTAAAATCACTGTCACCTGTCAGGTATTTCGGGTTTTAACAATTGGGTCTCGTTTGATTTTGGTGATTAGGAAGAGGAGAGACCAGAGGGTTGGAGGGGAGGGATTTGGATCTTAAGCTGTGAAATCCGCCGGAGATTTTGATGATTGGGAAGGGGAGAGAACAAAGGGTTGGAGGGGAGGGATTTGAATCTTGAGTTGTGACCCGAAAATGATGAAGATTGAAGATGAAATTATAAATAATAAATAAAATAAATTAGGGTAAAGTATAAAAAATTACCTCAATTATTGAGGTCACGACAGTTTCACACCCCAGTCTCTTGCCACGTCAGCACTTAACAGAAAAATTGACGGAGGTATGACATTGTCACAAATTCGTAAGATGCGGTATGACATTATCAATTTTAAAAGATGAGGTATAAAACTGTCGTGACCCCAATAGTTGAGGTAATTTTTTGTACTTTACCCAATAAATTATTATTTCACATTTAACATTATACTCTTCTAGTCATTTAACATAGTCACAATAGTTTTACATAAAGTTTACCAAACACTTGAACATTGTTTGTTTTGTTAAAATCACTTTTACAATAAAATTTTACCAAATACTTAACTGCTTTATTTTACAGCTGATTATTTTTATAGTACATCAAAAACAGTTTTTCTTAAAAAGCATAGCAATACCAAACTAGTTTTAAATCTGTTCACTGAGATGAATGCTACATAGGCCATCAGTGGTTAGCCTCACTGAATAGTGTGCATGGTACATGCATGAAAGTATCTCAAGGTTTCTAAATCCGATTTCTCAATTCGTCATATCGTAAGGACTTTAACTTTTGACAAATTTGGAAATTCGAAGGGAGCTAAACGATTAATGGGTGTGAAATAGGTTAAGAAAAACACTAGCAAACCTATTGTACTTAGTATTAATCAAAATTTAGAGCAAACGTAATAACAAGAATCCATGGTTCATCAAAGAAAGATGAGAAAAAGTATTTACTTTTGAAAGTTTCCACTTTGAAGAACTTATGGGTACTTTTGATAACCATTATGTATTTGCAAGTGACTTATAGCTCAGTTGGTTAAGAAGTTTGCTCATGCACCTGTAGTCTCGTGTTCAAATCCTCCTCCCCGTAGTTTAGATGAATTTCGTATAGATTAAATATAAATGATTATTAGACGGAACTTATAATGTTGAGCAAATACACAATAACTTCAAATTTCCCATCTAATAATTTGGTTCGTTCAAAAGGCAAATACGCTAGTGATATCTTTTGTGAGTAAGCAGAGGGCACACACAAAAATAAAAAGGTGTTGTGGGTACCTAAAAGGTTTGACAATTTCCTATAAAACAACTTTTCGTTTATAAGCACTTTTGTTAGATATATTCTTATGTGGCAGGATTGCTTAACTTCATAGGACCGACGAGGGATTCTTCGTCAAGATACTTTATGACCATTTCATAAAACGTCGCTTATGCTATGAACTATTCATATCATAAGGGAAAATTTAATTTGAACCCTACATTAGTAGGAAACACTATTTGCGTGACAAAGCAAAATCCGTCGCGCAAGAATATTTTGCGCAACGAAAAAAATATCGTCCTCATGCAAGTTTGGTGAACTTTGTGCGAAGGAGAACTTCATTGCGCAACAACGTTTGCACGACGAAAAAAAGATGTTCATCGTGCAAAGGCAGTAAGAAAACCGCAGGTGATTTTTTTGGCACGAAAATAAATGCGCGACGAAGATTTCCCCCCCATAATCTTTGCGTGACAAAGGCTTCGTTGCGCAATTTACAGTTAGTTTTTGAGTCAAAGCATTCAATGCATGTGAATCAAAGGAATCTACACTATATTTAGTGCGGGCCTTTGCGCGACAAAGCCTTTGTCGCGGAAGGGCCCTAACATTCCTATAAACAAGCGTTTATACGCTCCTTATTCTTCACAATTCTGTTCGTGTTAGGATGGAGGATAAGAACAAGGATTAGCGCATGCCCACTGCCAACCCGTATGATTTAAGGCAACATTTGGAGTTCACGCATTCAATTGTTGTAGCCATGTAGAATAATTGTCCTACTACTGAGTGGCGTGCTTGGAAATATGTGCCCAAGAATGTAAAGAAGGCGATGATGGATGAATTATCAATAAGTATATTGTTGATGGATCAATAATTAATTTATGAATATTTTTTTCTTATAAGTTGGAATTAATTATTTGCATATATCTGTAACAGTTTAAGTATAATCTTGACGATGATACAAATGAGGAGTTGATGAAGTTGATGGAGGAGGCGTTGGAGGGAGGTTACGATCGGTGGCGTTATGATGTCGAGTGGAATGGAGGACCATCGAAATAGTAATTTTAAATTTATGTTTTTGAGGACAATATTTAAATTGAAGGCTTTTTTTATAAGTTATGTATTTGGACTTTATTAGGCTTTAATTCCTGTTTCGTTTTTTAAATAATTGAATGGAATTTAATATCAATTTATTTAAGGTTTTAATTATTTTTAGAATAAATATTATAACTGAAAATTTGTTAGTAATTATGAAGTTTACGTAAACACGTAAGCTTGATAATTACAATTGATCGTGTTCGTCGCTAAAACGTTTGTGTGACAAAGGTGTCGCTGTGCAAAACCTTGCGCAACAAACCCTTCGTCACGCAAATGGCGTCCAGTTTTAGGTCAGTGTATTTCGTGCATCTGAATCAGAGAAATCAATACCGTATTTAGTGCAAATGTTTTTGCGACAAAGTCTTCGTCGTGCAAAGTCCATAACCATCCTATAAATATGCGTTTCTGCTCTCCTTATTCTTCACACTTCGTTTTGGAAATGCTTTACAATTCTAACGATTATAATCACTTTGTTCTTTGAGTTTTGGTACGATGGGCAACAGTGATGCACATTCGTCAAAGACAACGGATGGCGAAGGTTCTAGAAAAGGTTTGTGTTTTAAATTTTGAATTTTGTATAAAGTTTTTATTTAGCTTCAGTATTATGAAAATATATTTTGTTGATAGACAAGAAGAAAAGTATTACAGTACGGGTCCGACACACTTATGGTTATGGTGGGAGCTGTTACTGAATCACTGCTGACGAAATAATAAGGGTTGTGAAGTTTGATAAGCGCGCTAGCTTTTGGTTCGATGTTGGAGCATTGGTGCGTATCAAATGTGCTACGGAATGGGAGTCTTGGAGAGCCATCCCCGAGGAGCTGAAGATGCACATGATTGGTGAGTTAGTTGTATGTGTTCATTTCATTAGTTAAATAATAATTATGTTTGTTAAATACAATATAATAGTGAGATTTTAATTTGTTTATTTTTGCATGATAGCCCAATTGGAACATTGACAAAAGTGACCCAAATCTGATGAAGGCTATCGAGAACATGTTCAAGTCGAGTTTCCAGGACTGGAAGTTTGATAATGAACGTGTTGTAGCACTACAACAAGAACCATAGATCTGAATTTCAAGTTCTTATAGTATGAAGAGTTTAATTAAAATTAATGCATTTTAATAAATACGTATATTAATTAATTATGCACAAATTGTATAATGAAATAAGTTCTTGATTTATTAAGTATTTATGTGGTTTGAAAAAAATTTAAGAGTGAATGAAAAAATATAAATAAATAAAAATTTAGAAAAACGAACGTTAAAAAAAAAAAAAAAAAAAAAAAAAGGTAATGCGCGACGAACTATGGTTCGCCGCGCAATGTGTTATAAAAATGTGGCAAAGAATAGGTGGATGGCGCCAAAAAGTTGAAGCGTGAGGTGTTACACGACAATGCTTTTATCGCACAATGTGTTAAAAAACGTGGCAACGGATGGCGCCAAAAAGTTGAAGCGCGAGGTGTTGCGCGACGATTCTTTCATTGCGCAAAGTTTTTCACTTTACTCAACTCAACTCCTCGAGTGAGGAGAAAGAAGATGCATTTCAAATTCAAACCTTAAAATGGCGGAAACTATGGGAGATCAAAATATTAGACAGCAGCATTGATTTCATAAACAATGATCTTTCAGAGATCAAAATCCACGAAGATTTCGCTTGCAGGTATGATCATAACAACAAATGGGAGTCCCCACTACGTTATGAGAAATTTTGAATAAGAAAGTATGATGAATTTATGAACACAACTCAATGAGAATGAATATGACTAATTCGCTTACAACATGAACCACACGACTCAAGAAGATTCCTTAATAAATTATGGGTTTATCAACTGACCCTTCCTCTTCAAATTCATACTCTAATTCAAAAGTCGAAAACGAAGGGCCATCGGATGATTTGGCCGTCATATAGCTCATAATGCTTGTGGAGGTCACTCTTCCATTGAATGAACCTACCAGAGCAAAGGTTGTTGATGTACTGCATTTGATTGACATCAAGGTTGGAGATCTCATAGTGATGCTGCAAAACTCAACAAATAATAGTAGTTAAAATTTAAAATATTTGTATACTTTAATAAAAATTTAGTATTTGAGGTTGAAAATACCTACTGATAATTCATGAAGAACGGCTTTCTTGACTTCATATGGGACAGCTTTCCATGACTCCCACATGAGGGGGCAATGGTTCCTGATAATTGAGCCAATGTCAGTGGCCAACGCATTATGCTGCTTCTTTGTGGTAGCCGCACGATGTCGAGGATCCCACGTAATGGTGATCTTCTGGGTCATGGTGTGAGTGGTCTGTGACATTTAAGTAGTCTGCAAGGGCCCCTGATATTTTTTTATTTTTTTATTTTTTGGAACTACCAAATAAACAAAGTAAACATTGGACGAATTCAATTTCCTAAAACCTGCAGACAATATAACAATAAAAACAACACAGCCACCTAACAATTCAAACAGTTGATACCAATTGGGGGCGGCGAAACAAAATTGACAACTTGTTGATATGACTTCACACTGCGAGTCTGCAACAAGTTTTGGCTTCCAAGGCCAGGTGTGCCAACTTAAATCATTTGCAGTAGTGGTTCTACTAATATAGAGAGAGATGATTTAGATTAAGGAGTAATTATGCAAATAATGAGACAAAACCTGTGAATTGAGTAATTATGCAAATTACTTGCAAATTAGACAAAACCTGTGAATTAAGTAAGGTAAGACTGCTATAGCCTTATTGCTAAAGTGAATTAGGTTGAATGTTCATTATCTTAGCTTGACAAGGAAAACATAATTAAAGCTGGTCAAGTTTCATTATTAAATTGCATGCATGCATCAGCGATCTAGCTAGTCACCTCACTAAGTTTAGAGAAATGCGACTCTTTATGAATTCTCTGCTATCTCACAGTATAATAATAATTTCTATGTTAATATTATAAAATATTGTACAAAAGGCATAAGATGGTAAAGTTCTTAGTAAGTTCGCTCTGATTAATGGGAATGTGACAGTTTTGAAGGTTCAAGCATGCCTACATACTAATGTCAATGTCGCTTTGACCATCATGAAATAAGAAGCAAGCTTATCAATGGACAGAGCAAGCTTACTTGTCTGGGACCCCTCTCCATGGACAAAAGAAGCCTCACCAGACTGGTGAGCCTCCTCAGAACTCGGGGACCGTTGATGAGTCTGCTGGGTGCTTAGTACAGGATGTGTCACCGAAGAAGTCGATGACGCAGGAGCCAAAGACACCGTAGGCCCCAAAGGCGGGACCGAAGGGACACTCTTCGTGCCCATATCAGGTGTGGAGGTGGCATCAGCACTAGCTATTGGAGAAGGTGTCTGATTGGCCTTACTAGCTACCCGCCAATTTGATATTAAGTTCAACATCTACAAAAACAATTAATAAAAAGGCTACATTCCACTACTTTAATCTGGTTTAGATACACTAAAAAATATCCTAACTTTGAAGCAAAATAAGATATATCTTTAGTTTCATTAATACCATTAAAGAAGGAATCGAATTATCAAATTACCCATACAACCGCAAAATATATATTCATGCACTATAGGACCATCGATAGTATCCCACATGCCCATATATATAACCTATTTACATGCCTTATGAAAACCTGTATGATAAACCGCAAAAAGACAAGTTAAAAGGACAAAACAATTTGCACAACAATGCAATTTGCAAGGAATCGATGAATAATGGAAGAGGCAAGCATATACTTATTTTGGCTGAAGGTAAGGATGAATATGTGTGTGTGTGTGCGGGCGCGCTCTTATGTATCATAAAGTTCTATGGCCTTTATAAAATTCTAACTAGACTATATTTTTGCAATGCTACTTAGAGTGTATCAAATTTCCCTTGAAATAAAAAGATGGAAGTCATTTTGGTGAAATTCTTAATGCAGTGCCACAGACCATGAAAAATATAAAAAACATAAAGATGATCAAGTTTTAGCAACACCAACTAATTCCTAGCAAAACC
Organism: Pyrus communis; assembly: GCF_041283825.1. Lineage (NCBI taxonomy): Eukaryota > Viridiplantae > Streptophyta > Magnoliopsida > Rosales > Rosaceae > Pyrus > Pyrus communis. The sequence goes on along the minus strand of NC_142570.1, from coordinate 11,226,359 downwards.
CATCTCATACAAACAAGAAACAAGAACAAAAACATCCTAAAAAATCACATTCAAACCCAAATGACAAAAAAATTTAAAAATTTTTCAATAACCCAAATGTCAAAAAACCACCAGAAAACTATATTTGAACCCAAATGTGCTCTTGCTTTGTACCCAAGCCGAATCCCCCTCCCTTGTGATTTAGATGGATATCCTATTGTTTGTCAAAAGAAGAAAAGAAGAAGAAGCCATTGTTTTATACCAGTTCCTTGCCAAGTTGAAGGGCATCATCCTGATAGTTGCTCTTCTTCCCTTGGCTGCTCCCACAAAACACAGAAATGCTCCTAAACCTGGATTGCTGCTTCATTTCACTCTCAATCTTCATTCTTTCTTTCTCAAACCACTCATCCTTTTGAAATAAAAAGATGGAAGTCATTTTGCTATGACATAATATATTTGTTGATTGTTAAAGTGTTGAACCGATCAGTGTACTATTTGTTGTATACTTGCCATGAAACTAGCTCCATATTTCTTAACCATTTCCTATTTTGTTATTTAATTTGTAAATAGTGACTTGAGCAGTTTCCAATGAACTACGTTTCGACCTTAACTTTTGAACTTGCATCTCTAATCTTTATCAAAGTAGTATAACAAGTGTTGCTTTAAGAGCTTTTGTGATAAGTTTTAGTTGTGATGTAAATTTCAGTGCCTAAACTTTGCAACTTCTAAAGTAAGGCTTCCACACAAAATTTGAATTTTATTAGGAACGCTGTTAACAAATGAATTAAATAAGGGTAAATATCAATTTACTACCCTCATGTTCCGTGGTTTTCAACATTTAGTACATCAAATTTTTTTAGTCCCAGAGTCATACCTAAAGTGTAACTTTTGGGACAATCTCAAATGTCCGTTAGTCAAACTGTTAAGTCTTCCATTAATTGATGATGTGGCGCCCACGTGGACAACGACCGGGTGCCACGTGTCAATAAGGGCCCCACGTGGATATTAAAAATTAAAAATTACAAAATTACAAAAAAAAAAAAAAAAAAAAAAAGCTGTTTTTCCTCAACCCCGACCGTCCCTCCCTTCTCGGCCTCAACCCATATGTGCAAATCCAACCCTCTCCCTCCCTCAACCCCTAACCTCAACCTCTGACCCACTCAATTTAAATAAAATAAAATAAAATAAAAGTTTCTGGACACCCTACCTCAACATCCAACCCTCTCCCTCCCTTCTCTCATTCGCACACCCTCGCCACCGGTCTGACTCGAGCCAACTTGGCCAGCTCGCCCCTTGATTACACCTAGATGCAGGGGAGTGAACCCATTGCAATCCAACATCAAACCCAGATTTGGGTTGACCCGCACCAGATTTTCACTATTTCCACCGACCCTTTTGTCGCCGCTAGGTGAAGACGCGAAGAGCCACAAGAGTCCAGCTTGGCGGTGAGTTCAGGGTTCCGACTCAGTAACTCTTTAGCAAAGCAGAGTGGCCCAGAAGCTGTGAAGTAGAGATGGTGTGCGGAGAGGATATGCTGAGGATGAGAGAAAGGAAGGTTAGAGAGAGAAAGTGGAGATGGTGTGCAAAGAGGGTGTGCAGAGGAGGAGAGAGATGAGGATTAAAGAAGGGAGGGAGAAGAAGAAGATGTTCGAATGAGAAGAACACCTTTTTTTTTTTTGTAATTTTTTAATTTTTAATATCCACGTGGGACCCTTATTGACACGGGGCGCCCAATCATTGTCCACGTGGGCACCACGTCATCAGTTAACGAAAGACTTAATAGCTAGACTAACGGATGTATGAGACTGTTCCAAAATTTACACTTTAGGTATGACTCTGGAACAAAAAAAAATTGATATACTAAATGTTGAAAACCACAAAACAGGAGGGTAGTAAACTGATATTTACCCATTAAATAAATTCAAATTTTGGAAAGCTGAATAAACAGTTTTATATAAAACGATGATATAAGGATGCGAAAGAAGCTATACTAACTGAACAAATTGTATTTGTGATAAATTCATACCAATCGACATGCGGGGTGTAAAAAAAGAGATCATATCAACTTGTAATAAGGTCAGGAGCTTAGTCTTACTTCATTGTCGACAAAATTAGGTCCTGAACATAACAAGTATGCATGTAGAAAACCTAGAAAGTAACAAAACAATAGCAATCTATCTGAACTGGAAATCATGCAGAGAACCAAAGTAAACCAAAAAATATCCAAGCAGAGAACCAAAGTAAACATGGGTGCATTGGACAGACACTACTTCCATTTATTTAGACAATTAGGAGATGGTCTAAGATATGCAAACAGAAACAACAACATGAAATATAAAGAAAATGTAGGGGTGTCCTCAACATTCCCGAGCATAAGTCAATTGAATTCCAGAACTTAACTATGAATGTCCATAAGCAGTAAAAACACTTGGCCGTATAAGCAATTGAAAAACAAAAAAAAGAATATGTTTGCATATGTGTGTGTGAAGGTGGCCAAATATTAGAAGAAACTATAAGCAATCGAAAACCACCACCCACTATTGTCAATTCGAAAACAATAACCCAATTTTCTCAATTTGAAAACCATAACTCAATATTCTCAATTCGAAAACCCTAACCCCAGATTCCCAATTCGAACCCTAAATCCCTAACCCAGGACTCCCAATTCCACGAAACCATCAAGGAAACAATTTACGATGCTTTTTGGCATATAAATGTGAAGGATGTTCCTGCTTCATCAACTCTTCATGCTCATCTAGTTAGGTAATTGTCTCGTCATAATTGTTAAGTACAAACCAATGTGCTATCTCCATATCCATTTCGTTAAATGACTCCCCTCTGATTGGTTCGCCAAAGGGTTGTGCAATTTGGGCAAAAACATAAAGTTTTTCACTTCTCACACAACCGTCATTATTGCGTTGTTGTGGATTGAACGTAGTCTCAATGTCTTGTAGGTACATTGCATAAAATGTAAGCAACTCAAATGCGACCCATGCCTCCACGATTGACCATTCGGGCTTTGCCCTGTTTCATACAAGCCTTTTTAATTCACTCAATAAAATATCGTATAAAATTAGTCAAATTGTACATACATCTCGAACTAAAGTATTTGTGGTGATTATATACCTTTATATTAGATACATCCATCGATAGTCGACGGGTCCGGTTAGAAGTGCCTCATTTGGCAAGTGAATCATGTCGTGGATCATGCTTGTGAAGAAAGTTGGAAGAAATATTTGTTCAAACTTGCATAGCACTTCAATAATATCATTGCACAACTGCTTAACATTGGACTTGAGCAAAGATCTTGTAGTTAATTGAGAAAAATATCTCGCCAACAACATTATCGGCTTCACCACGTCTTCGGGCAATAGGTGTCGAATTCCTACTAGGAGAAGGCATTGAAGTATGACATGACAACCATGACTCTTGAGGTTGGAAAATTTGCCTCCATCCACGTTTGCGCAATGTTTGAAGCATACCCATCTAGAAATTTACAAAAGATAAAAATTGGAAAAACTCTTTTCTCTTATCTAGTTTCACTGGAAACGATGCGAGCTTCTTTCTGGCTATGTCTCTGTCCCTTGTCATCCAAACCTAGCCTAATACCCATTTTTTCCAGATCAATTCAAGGTTTTATTACGTCCATTGTTTTTCCCTTGATGTCTCATATAGTTCCAACTAGTGTATCAAACTCATTTTTCTCAACATGTATTACATCGATGTTGTGTCTCAATTTTAATTGGACTAGTACGAGAGCTCGAACAACCTCATCTTGTGTGTCTAGTTCAGATGTGTGTCTGGTCTTGTCTTATTTACAGATTTGCCCAATGGAGCAAAATCCAACTAATTCACCTGTGCCAAAATTTCATCTCCAGACCATTCTCTGGGTCTTGGCCAAATCTCTATGCCATTGAAGAAGGTTTTATCGTTTCGACGCCACTCTTGGTCCCACAGCAACCATCTACGATGCCCTAGGTAACAAACTTTTCCCGTGTGCCAACTAGACATTATGTTCTCTTTGCAAACTGGGCATGCATAATAATGCTTAGTGCTCCACCCAAACATCATAGCGTATGTAGAAAAATCGTTTATAGTCCACATCACTGCTGCTCTCAAAGTGAACATCTTCCTAGTAGATTTATCGTATGTGGGAACACCATTTTACCATAATTCTTTTAGTTCATCGACCAACGATTGTAAATACATATCAATAGACATGCCCAGATCTTCTGTTATCAACAACGTCATCATCTTATATTCTTTTTTCATGCACTTCCAAGGCGGCAAATTATACGAAATTGCGAAGATTGGCCAAATGTTGTGGTTTTGGTTTAGAACCCCGAACGAATTAAACTCGTCTGTCGTAAGTCCCAATCTAACGTTTCGTGGCTTACGTGCAAAATCGGGGTACAGCCGATCAAACTCTTTCCAAGCCTTTCCATTTGCAAGATGTCTCATAACATTGTCATCCACTCGTCTGTCCTTATGCCACCTCATGTCGCTTGCAATGTGCATCAACATATACAATCCTTGCAACCTGGGCTTTAATTGGAGATAACGCGTAACTTTTTGTGGAATCTTCGTTGTTCTATTCTGATATGTCATCTTAAATCGTGACTCATTACATACAGGGCATTTATCCAACACCTTATTCTCTTTGTAGAACAAAATGCAATTACTTTTACATGCGTGAATTTTTTCATATCCCAATTCAAGACCACTCAGCACCTTTTTTGCACTTTTATGATCTTTAGGAAGGCAATTGTCCTTTGGAAGCATCATCTTGAAAACCCCCAAAAAGTAATTAAAACACTCGTTCGACATACGAAACTTTATTTTTCCATGCATCAACTCAACAATGGCCATGAGCACTGAAAATCCTTCGCAACCGGGGTATAATTCTTGCTTGGTATTTTTTAATATTTTTCATATTTTTAGAATGACTCACTGTCCATGGTGGGAAGGACGTCATCTTCTACTTCCTCATTCACATTTGAACTAGCAGTTGGAAAAGCATCATTGATAATGTCCATAATTTAGTCATTTGGGTCCACAATAGATTCAACTATATCCACTACTCGGGTAATGTGGGAGGATAAAGCATATTGTATTTGTTCTCCATCATAGTATAGGTTTCCATCATCTCATTTCTGACTAAATGGTATTGAACAATTTCAAAATATTCAATCATTAAGTTGTTACATTTTCTACAAGAACACTAAATTTAAGTTGAATCGTGGTTGTTTGCAGTTGCAAAATCAATGAACTGATTTATTCCATCCAAATAATCATCAGCACATCTATTAGGATTATGTATCCACTGTTTGTCAATTTCACCTGCAAACAAAAAAAAATTACAAGGGTTACAACAACTTCAATTATGACATGTCACCTTATGCCTCCGATATGGGTCCTATCTCATTTGAGAATGCACAGTTACGTGCTGTAATTTACGGTCCCAACACATTAAAGTTCTATCTTGAGAAAATTTCGGTAGGATCTCCTTGCAATTCTTCAAGTGCACGACATAGATACAAAAAACTATGATGCACCCAAAGAATGCAAAGAGATGCTACCACATTTCCCACGTTCAAACTCTAATGCGTGAACCGCAAAATATAACATGTAACTATGCATTCTCAAACTGTCCAAAATTTTGGGATAATTCAAGAATTAATTGGACCGCAGTCATGCTTTCACATCTATTCGCAAAATTCAACTAATTCTCAAACGAGAAACTAAGCTCATATAAGCATTGACACACCCTGACCCGGAATGTCCACTAGGACCCCGAATTGAGTTGTGCTAGCCGACACCTGGAAGGTGACGAAACCATAAAGTGTGATAGTGTATAAAATGTGAATAAATTAAAACCTAAAAGTGCTTAAGTATACGAGTGCGCGATGAGTGGGTCTGGACCCATTTCACGCGTGATACAGAGCATAGGTATAGTACAGTAAGGTAAGATAATGATTATACCATCATAAGAAGACATCTATATTGAAAAGTGCCACGAATCCTCGTCGATACGGAACTCTGCTGCTAGAACCTAGAGGGGTGCAAAAATAGAAAATGTGAGTAAGCGAAACAAAACTTTTCAAATCAATTTCAATTACCAAAGGCAGTAATCCCTCGCCGTAACACCTGTATAATTTCCCAGAAAATAACAAGCATGACTATAACTCAAAATCATAACCAAAATAACAGTCTCACAGCTATGCCGTGTCAAATATCTCAACAAGAATAAGTAACCCAGGTGAAATAAATCAATATGAAATGGTATGTCAGCTAGATCCACCTATTGTAGCCTGTATGACTAAACCAATAGCTCATCAACATGTTAGCCAAAGTAACCTCACGTGACCTGTACAGCTAAATCAATAGCTTATCAACATGTTAGGCAATAGCTCATCTACATGCTAGTCAATGGCTTAATAACATGTTAGCCAATAGCTCAATAACATGCTAGCCAATAGCTCATCAACATGCTAGCCAATAGCTCAATAACATGCTAGTCAATAGCTCAATAACATGCTAGCCAATAGCTCATCAACATGCTAGCCAATAGCTCAATAACATGCTAGACAATAGCTCATCAACATGCTAGCCAATAGCTCAATAACATGCTAGACAATAGCTCATCAACATGCTAGCCAATAGCTCAATAACATGCTAGCCAATAGCTCATCAACATGCTAGCCAGAGTTACCTTACATGACTTGTACAGCTGAATCAATAGCTCATCAACATGCTAGCCAATAGCTCAATAAGTTTACATGCACATGAGTCAGAACCACCTAAAGTGGTTTGTACGACAGGACTAAGTCTAAATAAATACGCTCTCAAGTGCTACGACCACATGAAGACTGTACGAATAATCGCGGGTCACCTATGAGTCGGAACCACCTATTGTGGTCTGTATGATAGGACTGCGCACCTACCTTAGATCCAAGGTGAGAGTAAGATTCAGGATGTGAACATCACATGAAAGACTGTGTCCTGGCCATGGGCGGATCACTAACATCGCGGTGCAGGTTTATGAGCTCTAACTGCATCTAATATAACATGTACGAGTCATGGGCAACCTGTACGACAAGGTCGGAGTTGCCTATTATTGCAACTTGTATGACAATGTCGGAGTTGCCTAAAACATAAATGTAGTCATGCTATAACTCCATCATTTCAACTAATACCATAAACTCACCTGAACTTACCTGTGTGTCCTGCGTTCACCTTTGCAATTCAAAGCATTCACAATAATTATATGCAGAGAATATACATATGGATATGCCATGATGTAATCTAATACTCAACCATCACATAGTGTTTCCAAATATATATATGCAACATGGCGTGAAATGCATAATCTATAACGCCCCACTTCCAAGCTATTTATTTTCGGGAATAATTATCGATGATAAGCCTAACTAGACACTAGTTTAAATAACTATCATTACTTACGTTTCCTTACTTTAATTTCTTAATTCTTTACACATTGATTTATGACCAACATTTAACCACCAAATCATAAGGTTAAATCTCACACTTTCCACCAATGTCCCTCATATTGCTCAATTCCCCAAACAAGGCTATTGTCTCAATTATTTAGTCTCATTTATTATATGGTTGCATCTAACGTCTCGTTAAACTGCCTACGTACCTTAAACAGGGATCAAGTAATTCGTAGTTCGTACTAGTCCTCCAAAGCATTCACAACAATTATATGAAATATTCAATTTATAAACATTGTTGAGATGTCAATCTTATATGTGTGTGTGTGTGTGTGTGTGTGTGTGTATATATACACACGATAGAAGGGAAATGACCCACTCACCTTAGGTTTGCGTTACAACTCCCAAGCATGAATATCGAGACGTCACGAACGATCCTCGCATAGAACAATTATTCAGTCACGTCTCAGAACTCTTATCCATAGAACCCATAGTTTACATAAAACACATCCCAATGACGTTCTAGAATGATTTGGGATTCATTGATCAGAAGTCAACCTTTGGTCAAAGATCAACGGTAGGGTCCACAACCCTATATAACTCAATCCGGAAAATCTGCATCTTGGATTTCCGATCCGAAACTTTTAAAGATCCACATTGAACTTCTAGAACATAATACTAAAGTTTCATTACGATTCAACGGTTGGATCTCCGTCAATTGCCAATTCAAGTGGCGGTCAACGTTTTATTTTACGAACTTACAAATCCAATTCAGGAAGATTATGTCAGATTTCTAATCCGTAAGTTTCTAATATCCACAAATATTACATACCATAATGTATTAAAATTTGGTGACGATCCAATGGTTGGATCGTTAATTCATGCAAGGACCTCTTAATGGCCAACTGGGTGGTCAACTATGAAACTATATTAAACATCATAATTTCACTAAACGGATGTCAAATGTGGAATCGGGGCTTCAAAATTAGCCTACGAAGGTCAGGTGGAATCTTGGCCCACGCGCCGCCCCGTGTGGTGGCCGGCCGTCACGGTTCGTCGGAAAATTTCACTATTTCTAAAAATTCTCAAAGTTCACAGAAATGAAGATCTCCAAGAGGGGAACAACTTTTATACCTGCCATGAAGTCCAAAAGTGGACGGAAGATGGTCAATTTTGTTGACAAAGCCGGTAGGTGCCTAAAGCTTCCCAATGTCGATTCGTCGTCTACGGTGGTCCAACGGGGTCAAGGTTGGTTAGTTTTTTCTCTAAGGATGATGGGCTACAAAGCCCAAGTGGTGGCATCAGCCATCGCTTTGCAGTTTTGCCGGAAAAATAAAAAGGGACGCCAGAGCATTGTGAGAACCGTTAACTTCCGTGGCCTCAAACCTCTACATACAGAGGTTAATCAAGGTTGTTCTTGGATAGATTTTGTAGAGGGGAATGAGAGCTTCAAGATGGCGGTGGGGGCGTTGAGAAATTGTACCGAAGTTGGCCGGAATCGGCCTTGGAAGTTAGGTGGTCGCAGTGGTGGCGTGCACAGGAAAGTTGGGAGTTTTCTTCCTTTTTTTTTCTTCTTCTGATTTCTGATTGGGCTTCTACCCTTTTTCTACTTTTTATCTAATTGGTCCTCCTTAACTAATTAACTAACTTTAAATAACCAACTTCAAACGTTAGTAACTATGCCGTTATAATCCGGACTCGTAAACGGCTTTCACCTACGTGTTTGTACCAACGAGTACTACTTAATTACACTAAAAAAATAAGTCATACATTTCTCTAAACGATAGTTAACGGAAATCAAAGTCCTTACCTCTAGGGAATTTTTCGTCAATTCCCTTAATTAAAATAAATAAAATCGTAAAATTAGGGACAAGTTGTCATAAAAATTTCATCCCCGAAATTTGAAATCATTTGCTTCACGAACTTCGAAAATAGGAAGAATAAATTATATGTACGTAACGAAGAAATTAAGCTAGAACGGTTACATCAAAAAAGAAAATGCCATTCCGTCGCGATTCAGAGTGCATTACTTCTTTTTCATGCCTCCAACTCACACATTCTTTCTATATAATAGTGTAATACCCATATAAATAAAACAATGTAGTAAGAAAAATATTTGCATGACACAAATCAAAGCCCAAAACAAAAATGGACCTCGCCAAACATTCGTCGTGTCACGAATTCCGCTAATGAGTCCGAACCATAGTTAACTAGTAAATGTTGCCGAAAATGAGCGATCTTGCCCGCTTGCTTAGTGAACCTAACAATTCGACCATTGACGTTTAAATCTGCAGCCCGTAACACCGATAACTTATCATCATCTCAACAACTAGTGAGAAGTTCTCGTGGATACCAAAATATCGTTTTGTTCCTCCTATGCGAATATGCCTAAATTGTCTGACTCATAACTCAATCACGATACCATACTATCCCAAGGTGCACCAATTCGGCTACAAAAAGTGTTTCGGCGTTCACGTTCCCACAACTCAAAGTTCTTTAGAATTCTTTTTGGTAAGTTTGGTAAACTCGCAATAAGATTATATTTCAATGGTTCATGCTAGCATCGATATGAAAGTGGCGCAAGCACCCACCAAGTCGATCTATCATGAATTCCTCACTAACCGAGCGAAAACCCATGTCGAGAAGGTTAAAAGAACACTCAAGACTTTGAGGGTCAAAACAAGTTCATGAAATCTAGAGTACAAGATATCTAGACTAAATGTACAATTTCAATGTCTAGGTGGTCCTCCTGGACGGTTTGTCCCTATCCGAAATGATATGGGAAACAAACTGGTGACTCAAAATCAACCCAATTACCTTTAATATCAGGAGGTGAAGTTGAGGGTATGAACAGAGCTGATGTAGACTAGTATCAAAAAGTCGAACAATTTCAAAAGTGATGAATTATGGAAAAAAAAAAAAAAAAAAAAAAAAAAAACTAAACAATTCCGACGTTGTCCCAAGCCAAAATAGAGAGATAAAATTTAAGAATAATCTAACAAGATTTCTTGATGGACGAAAAGTAACATCACAAAATATTAACCTACCAAGGACCAAAAGTAATTTCCCAACATGTTCTTCCGCCGAGTGTTACCACCTTAGCATCACATTACCACATGAGACATATCTAAAGTCTTAACAAAAGTAGACTTCGCAAAAAATCTATTAGGTGATATTCTAACAATACTATCAAGAAATCAAAACTAGCTGAGATTTCTAATCTCAAAAGGATCAATTCTAACAACGGAAGAATGATGATGGAATTGGTTGGTAAAATCTCCGATGATACACGGTTATCAATACATTAACTAGGGCCATCAACTTGCCACAAATCTGTACATTTCTTCCACAAGGAATAACTTCGTTTTAATTCTAAGGACAAACGCCAAAATGATTTTCTTAAAAGTTGTCAAGACCACAAAACTGCCCAAAACTGAAGAAAAGCTAACATATTTTTCCATATTCGACAAGGTGGCAAGATTCGAACATTAGACACAAAACCAAGAATGTTCACATCACGCGTGTGATGAACACAATACTGTAAAACTTAAGCTCTGATACCAAACTGACACACCCCAACTCGGAATGTCCACTAGGACCCCGAATCGAGCTGTGCTAACCGACACCTAGAAGGTGATGAAGCCATACAGTGTGATAGTGTATAAAATGTGAATAAATTAAAACCTAAAAGTGCTTAAGTACACGAGTACGCGATGAGCGGGTCTGGGCCCATTTCACGCGTGATACAGAGCATAGGTATAGTACAGTAAGGTAAGATAATGATTATACCATCATAAGAAGACATTTGTACTAAAAAGTGCCATGAATCCTCGTCGATACAGAACTTTGCTGCTAGAACCTACAGGGGTGCAAAAATAGAAAATGTGAGTAAGCGAAACAAAACTTTTCAAATCAATTTCAATTACCAAAGGCAGTAACCCCTCGCCATAACACCTATATAATTTCTCAGAAAATAACAGGCGTGACTATAACTCAAAACCATAACCAAAATAACAGTCTCACTGCTATGCCGTGTCAAATATCTCAACAAGAATAAGTAACCCAGGTGAAATAAATCAATATGAAATGGTATGTCAGCCAGATCCACTTATTGTGGTATGTACGGCTGAACCAATAACTTATCAACATGCTAGCCAGAGTCACCTCATGTGGCTTGTATGGCTGAATCAATAGCTCATCAACATGCTAGCCGAAGTCACCTCACATGACCAGTACGGCTAAATCAATAGCTCATCAACATGCTGGCCAATAGTTCATCAACATGCTAGCCAATAGCTCAATAATATTCTAGCCAATAGCTTAATAAGTATACCTGCACACAAGTCGGAACCACCTAAAGTGGTCTGTACGACAGGATTGAGTGTAAATAAATACGCTAAAGTGCTATGATCACGTGAAGACTGTGCGAATAATCGTGGGTCACCTACGAGTCGGAACCACCTATTGTGGTCTGTACGACAAGACTATGCACTTACCTTGGATCCAAGGTGAGCGTAAGGTGTGGGAGGTGAACATCACGTGAAGGACTGTGCCCTAGCTATGGGTGAGAGCACTAACACCGAGGTGCAGGTTTACGAGCGCTAACTGCATCTAATATAACATGTATGACTCATCGCCAACCTATACGACAAGGTCAGAATTGCCTATTATTGCAACCTGTATGACAATGTCGGAATTGCCTAAAACATAAATGTAGTCATGCCATAACTCCATCATTTCAACTAATACCATAAACTCACCTGAACTTACCTGTCTATCATGCGTTCACCTTTGCACTTCAAAGCATTCACAATAATTTTGTGTAGATAATATACATATCGATATGCCATGATGCAATCTAATACTCAACCAAAACATAGTGTTTCCAAATATATATACACAACATGGCGTGAAATGCATAATCTATAACGTCCCACTTCCAAACTATTTATTTTCGGGAATAATTATCGGTGATAAGCCCAACTAGACATTAGTTTAATTAACTATCATTACTTACGTTTCCTTACTTTAATTTCTTGATTCTTCACACATTGATATATGACCAACATTTAACCACCAAATCATAAGGTTAAATCTCACATTATCCACTAATGTCCCTCACATTGCTCAATTCCCCAAACAAGGCTATTGTCTCAATTATTTAGTCTCATTTATTATATGGCTGCATCTAACATCTCGTTAGACTGCCTACGTATCCTAAACAGGGATCAAGCCATTCATAGTTCGTACTAGTCCTCTAAAGCATTCACAGAAATCATATGAAATATTCAATTTATAAATGTTGTGGAGATGTCAATCTTATACACACACACACACACACACACACACACACACACACACGATAGAAGGGAAAAGACCCACTCATCTTAAGTCCGCGCTACAACTCTCAAGCACGAATATCAAGACGTCACGAGCGATCCTCACCTAGAACAATTATTCAGTCACGTCTCAGAACTCTTATCCATAGAACTCATAGTTTACATAAAACACATCCCAAGGACGTTCTAGAATTATTTGAGATCCATTGACCAAAAGTCAACATTAGGTCAAAGATCAACTATAGGGTCCACAACTCTACGTAACTCAATCCGGATGATCCACATCTTAGATTTCTAATTTGAAACTTCTAAAGATCCACATTAAACTTCTAGAACATAATACTAAAGTTTCATTACGATTCAACGGTTGGATCTCTGCCAATTGCCAATTCAAGTAGCGGTCAACGTTTTATTTTACGAACTTACAAATCCAATTTGGGAAGATCCGTAAGTCAGATTTCTAATCCGTAAGTTTCTGATATCCTCAAATATTACATTCCATAAGTATTAAAATTTGGTAACGATCCAACGGTCGGATCGTCAATTCATGCAAGGACCTCTTAATGGCCAACTAGGTGGTCAACTATGAAACTATATTAAGCATCATAATTTCACTAAACAGATGTCAAATGTGGAAACGAGGCTTCAAAATTAGCCTACGAAGGTCAGGTGGAGTCTCGGCCCACACGCCGCCGGGCATGGTGGCCGGCCGCCACGGTTCGCCGGAAAATTCCAATATTTTTAAAGATTCTCAAATTTCACAAAAATGAAGATCTCAAAGAGAGGAAAAACTTTTATACCTGCCACGAAATCCAAAAGTGAACGGAAGATGGTCAATTTTGCCCACGAAGCTGGCGGGTGCCTAAAGCTTCCCAGTGTCGATTCGTCGTCTACGGTGGTCCAACGAGATCAAGGTTGGTTGGGTTTTGCTCCTAGGATGATGGGCTACAAAGCCTAAGTGATGGCATCAGCCATCACTTTGCCATAAAAATCAAAAAGGGTCGCTGGAGCATCTTAAGAACCGTTAACTTCTGTGGCCTCAAACCGCCACATACAGAGGTTAATCAAGGTGGTTCTTGGGTGAATTTTGTAGAGGGGAATGAGAGCTTCAAGATGGGGGTGGTGGCGTGCACGGGAAATCTGGGAGTTTTCTTCCCTTTTTTTTTTTTTTTTTTCCCTTCTAATTTCTGATTGGGCTGCTGACCTTTTTCTACCTTTTATCTAATTGGTCCTCCTTAACCAATTAACTAACTTTAAATAACCAACTTCAAATGTTCGTAACTATACCATTATAATCCGGACTCGCAAACGACTTTTACCTATGTGTTCGTACCAATGAGTACTACTTAAATACGTTAAAAGAATAAGTCATACGTTTCTCTAAACGATGGTTAACGGAAGTCAAAGTCCTTACCTCTAGGGCATTTTCGTCAATTCTCTTGATTAAAATAAATAACAACGTAAAATTAGGAACGGGTTGTCACAAGCATGGTAATCCATTTTTTGTACATCCATACAAAAATGTTTGCATGCAAATGGATAAACTCACAGTACCTATAAACTACATACAACAGAATTTAAATGAATGGAAATTAAATAAGTTAGTTAGAAAAATTATACCTTCGAGACTAACGACAATCCCGACGGCTAGAAATTCTAGCAGAGGTAGGCAGCTACCGCAATTGTTTTGCAGCTTCTACCTTCTTGGGGGTTGCCTATGTTTCGTTTACCGGCAATAATGGAGCTGTTGGTTTTGGGTAGTTGGGTGCAGGGACGGATCTACAGAGGGTCCTGGGAGGTCCCAGGACCCCTCGGCCATCCTAAAATGTTGCTAGAAATTTTCCGGAGGACCCCTCGTACTCGAACACGAGGCCTGTGCAGACTGTCTGTGTTGTTGCAGCAGCAGGTTGCAACTGTTGCAGGTTGCAACGGAGAAGAAGAAAACAGGGGAGAAGAAAGAAAACAGGACATTAAAAAAATTGGTCCAAAACGCAGTGTTTTGGCCCTTTTTTTTTTTTTTTTTTTTTTTTTTTTTGTTAAACCAATGAAATCAACGTTTGAAATTGGTCCACCAAGGCACCAACCACCAATTACATATTCTTTTTGAAGGGCCATCTTTCCTGTCGTCCCTTTCACTTCTCCTTTCCCCGTTCCTTCCACTGCTTTTTCCCCAAATCCCCCCATCTTTCTTATATTCACCCAAAACCCTAAATTTCTAATCCCACCCAATCCAATATTATAATTACATTACTCCAATATTATACCTCCACTTGTTTCAATTCTCCAAGCCACCACTATTTGGTTCCAAATTCAAGTAAGTTTTTTGGTATTTTAATCTAATCTCAATTAAATTATATTAGATATTGGTGGAGATTTTTAGTCTATTATTGATATGATTGTTGATGTGTTTTATGTTTGTATACTCATTTTATAATTGAAATTTAGATGGAATTTTTGTTTATTGGTTGATTGGTATATGTTTTGTGTTTTTGGTTAAATGTGTAGTTTAGAAATAAGAAATATGGAAAGATTTTCCGCTATGAATATCATTAAGGGTCCACTTCGCAACAAAATGGGAGATCAATGGTTGAGTGACAGCTTAGTTGTTTACATTGAGAAAGATGTTTTTTCATGTATTGGTAATGAAGCTATCATGGAACATTTTCAGACCATGAAACCTCGTCGTGGACGCTTGAATTAGGATTTTATAGCTTGTAATATTGTTATGCAAATGATTTTTGAATAAAATGTATTATATTTAACTTTTCAATGTTATTTTTGTCTATAAATTTTTTAACCTTTACTATTGGGACCCCCCGAGTTTAAAATCCTGGATCCGCCACTGGTTGGGTGTAAAGATAAAAACTACTGCTCTCTGTTGGGTTGTAAAAGAAATTTTTCGTTTTCTTTTTCTTATTAAAGGGCAATGTTGAAAGTTTGATTGACAAATTTTGTTAGTGGGATAAAGAGATACATCATATTGGTTTAAATAAGATTTTTTATTTAATATACACAATATTCTTGTAACCAAACATCCTTAACAACCTAACCAAACATCTAACTCCCATTCTCTCCTCTCCCATGATCTTCGAACCTAAACCGCCATCAAGGAGAACAATTCAGGTAGCGTCGCAGAGAAGGGAGAGTTTGGGGATGTGCTCTCTTGAGAAGAGTGGGTTTGGAGTTAGGGTCGTTAGAGAAGAAAGGGAGTGAGAGTTGGGCTGGTTGGTGAAGAGAGTGATTTTCGGTGGACTCACCGGAGAAGAGAGGGATTGAAGATTGAGCTTGTCGGAGAAAACAGAGATTTGGGGTGAGCACAACGAACATGACAAGGGTTGAAGAGGAAGCAAGGGAGGCAAGAGGCTGAAGAGGGGATCGGGTTGGTTGGGGCTGGCGGCAACCATTGTGTATTTGCCGTGGCATCACCAGAGTGGGGGAGAAAAGAAATGACGTTTAGTTATACGTTTAAAAGGAAAAAAGATGTGTCTGGTTGTAGTTTTAAGGGGAGGAGTGCATGTTTGGATGGTAGGATACTAAAAGCTTGAGTAGAATTTCATATGACACCTGTCATAATTTTAATGGGCTAATCATTTGGCCAACAAATTTAGTGACTAATTCTTCTTAGTCCTTCAGATATCCTTTTTAGTCACAAATTTTTTTAGCCACAAATTTAGTGACAAATTTTAATGGGCTAAAGCTTGGGTAATTCTTCTTAGTGAGCACATGAGTATTATTCAAAAGTTGTAGAATGTGCTAATCATTTAGCCAACAAATTTAGTGACTAATTTGGTATACGTAGCAGTAACGTCGCCTTAATTTTTTTTTGTCCCGTCAAATAAACATTCTAGGTTTTTTTTTTTTTTTTTTTTTTTTTTTTTTTTCTAAAGGAAATATTATTCACAAATATGTCCTTCAGATATCCTTTTTAGTCACAAATTTTTTTTCTTTGGAGTGCAAATTATACGGGTGAGGTCTGCCTATATTAGGGAAGCGGTGTTGATCAAAAACAAAATTAGAGAGGTGGTCAAATGGGTTCCATTATAACATTATTCACTTCAATATAGTATTGTACATGCTCCACCCAGCATCGATGCAGTGGGATAATTCTATTTGAACTTACAAATCGACACACTTCCAAGAGAACCATCGAAAATATTACATATGTAATTCAGACGTATAAATACAAAATAATATGTTTTAAGCATCACCTAATTATTTTACAGGCGTGGTTTCAATTCGTTTCTGGCATTGCTAGTTATTTTTTTCCCACATTTAATGCAGATAAAAGCCCCAGCATTCTAACCCCTCTATTAGAGCATCTCTAATTGTAGAAGTGAATTTCCGTTGTCTTCAATCTTGATGAAAATACACCTACAAAACGATCATCATCTTTGACCAAAGACCTAAGCCTCATGCGCCTACGAGGTTGTTGGGGGGAGAGGAGGGGAAGTTAGGCCAATGGATCTCCGGTGTTTAAGTTAGTTTTTCTGAAAAGAGTGAGTGTTTAGGGCTTTTAGGTGTAAGCAAAAGCTTACTGAAATTTGATAGAAATGAAGTATTTATAGGAGGAAAGGACCAGCCACAGTGCATTAGGGTTTTGCCATACATGTGGTGGCATCCTATGGCCAAGGTGTGAGAAAAAAATATCCCCAAGATATTAAATGGGAATAATATCTTGAGATAATGATGGTAGCATCTTAATTGATTGAAATAGGGATTCCTTACTTGATGGAGTCAATCTTCAATTGGTTTGGGGGAAAAAATAATAATAATCTTCAATTGAAAATGTATTAAAGATGAGATTTGGTAATTAATCCATAAGCCTTTGACTTTTCCTTGCCACAAGCAAGAGAGTTACGAGCACTCATCTTCAGCCGCCTGAATCTTCACAGGTGCTAAGTTGCGTCTGGGAGTGTTTGAGAGACCTACCCATTTAATGAGTGCAATCTTGTCTTTCAAATAGAGGTGGACTTTGAGGATAGTTAGAACAGATAACCGCGCTAGAGCCCATGATCTAGAGAACCAACGAAAAAAACATTATATATGTAATTCAGATGTATAAATACAAAATAATATGTTCTAAGCATCACCTAATTATTTTACAAGCGTGGTTTCAATTCATTTTTGGCATTGCTAATTATTCTTTTCCCACATTTAATGTAGATAAAAGCCCCAAAATTCTTTACCACTCTATTAGAGCATCTCTAATTATAGATGTAAATGTCTTGAATTAGGCATTTAATGTTTTTATGTTGGCCATAAAACTATCTAATGGGAGGATGTAAAATATTCATGTTTGCTAGAAAATGTAAAATATATATATATATCTTTTTTAACATTTTTTAAAATGCAATTATGGGACATAAACTTAGGGAAAAAAGGTACCAAAAGAACCATGAAGATTTAGAAAGAGACTCTAAGAAAAGACATGGAGTACTTAGAACTAACAGAAGACATAACACAAAATCGAGGTAATAACGTTCTAGATTCATACAACCAACTCCACACAGTGGGATAAGGTTTTGTTGTTGTTTGTACATCTTTAGAAGGTGCACCCTTTGAGTTATAGGAGAAATATTTCATTGCGATTGGAACACGGGTGATACACCACGTGTTTTTATAGAAGTGGTGAGAAATTTTATTTTTTAAGTTATTAACTTTTTAACACACATATCCCACCAGTTGTATAATGACACATGGTGTACCACACTGTGTATCCGTCACACTAAAAAATCTCTCGAGTTATAGAAAGAATAATAAATGAGATCCCAAATGTATATCTCCTCCATTGGAGGCCCATCACAACGACAAGTGACAACATCACATTAACTACATTCAATCCCATATTAGCGTCAAAAATTAAAGTTCCTCAAACTTTGCCTCTACAAAAGGTAACCTCTACTCCCTTCAAAGAGTTAGTCATTAATTACCATTCAACACTATATTATCACTAAACACGCCTACGTGGTGCCTCAAACATACTTTGCTAACTTAAGCGGAAGAGACTATTAGTCAGTACCACACCGACGCTGTTCGATGCTTACTCTACCTTCCTTGCAGGTTGCTTCACCTGTTTACCCTTGATCAGAGCGCCCTCCCAAATGTTATCTCACCACACTTTATGTTTACTCAAGGTTCTTTGTCCATCAATATTTAGCGACGTCTGTGAGAATCAAACCACGACCACATGATAAAAGCACCTAATAAAATTATGATTTGCAAGATGCTCCCATCTGATATATACCAACTAATTTAAGATCTATAAACACCGTAATGATATCACCAGATTCCTAATATATATATAAACATACCTTTCATGTCCTAATTCATTTTGTAGAAGAATAAAGAAGGATTTGAGAAAGCATCATAGCTAGTGATTCAACCTGCATGTGATGAGATTAGGTAGATGAGAGTGACATTGTCAAAACTAAAGTTCAATTGCATATCTGCAATTTTGGACTCGCATATATATATATATGAAGCTCAAAGTTGACATAGAAAAAGAAGACAAAAACTAGATAGTCTTGATGAGTCGATCAGAAAGCGAAACCTTCGTTTACAGTGAATTTATGTATGTAATTACTATATTAAAATAAGTTGTTGAGTCGACGAGAAAGCGAAACCTTCATTTACAGTGAATTTATGTATATAAATATATTAAAATAAGTTGTTTAGAGTATCAATTTCATATTAGGAAAAGGAAGAATTTTGCATGGGCTACTTTTTATGTTGCCAATTGATTTTAAAGAAAACTAATGAAAATGACTTGGAAAATTTTAGTTTTAATATAAAAAAAAAAAAAACCATGTTATAAGTTTTGTTTAATGATTAGTACAAAGCCCATATTAAAGTATTCCAACTAAAAATGGTCTAACTATAATAAATTATGATTTGTCAATTTTACCCCTAACATTTTTAGGTTGAGTTTCAAATTTTTTGTCGTTAATGGAGTTCATCGTTGTTTTGCAGACATTCTTCTTTTTCTTTGAAACCAAAATATAGATCCTCATGCTATTTAATTTATATTTTGTATTATTTCGTTGAAACGTGATCGTCGTTATTATTCATAAAGTATTTGAGGTACTGTTTTTCAAATTTTCTTCATTAGTGGAGTTCATTGTTTGTTTCTCCATAAAATAAATTTGAGATCTGCATGTTATTCAATAATAACGACGAGTCACTGTTTCTGGATTTTAAGTAGCACTGATTCTGGAATCTAAGTCACTGTTTTTGGAATCTAAGTTATTGTTTATGGAATCTAAGTTACTGTTTCTAGATCCAAATGAAATAGACACACTATTTCTTAAATGTAAGCTAGAAAAGAAATAGTGAAATTCATTGTTTTTGGATTCAAAGCAAAATAAGCATCGTGTTTCTTAAATATAATCAACTAATGCATGAAAGAAAAGAAACAATGAAAGGTTAAAACATAGACTGTTTCTGGAATATAAGTCACTCTTTCTGGATTTTGGTTATTTTCTTTCCGGATATAGTGTTTGTTTGTGTATAGAAAAAACAAACACTGTATCTAATTTTTTTTTTTTTTCCTCCAGAAACAGTGTTATGTTTTGGGTTCTCCAGAAACAGTTTTATGTTTTGGTTCTTTTTTTTTTTTTTTTTTTCCTATTTACAAATGCCTGATATGTACGTACATCACCAGGACCATAGGTCCTTATTGGATCTGATTGGAATAAAATACTAACACTATAAATTGTTCGTGGTGTAGATAAGAGGATGAGGATGAGGACGATGACGAGGAATATGAGGATAAGGGCACGAAAAAGGTAGACAATAGTTTTGGATGGTTTTTTATTAAACTTTGAGCCCTTTTGGTTAAATAACATTTTAGGATGGTTTTTTGTTAAATATTTGTTGACCCAAGCCCTTTTCATTAAAGCTCCCTTGATTTTATAGTGAGTCCTCAACTTACTTCATAATATCATAACAGATTGTCCCGCATGTGAAATCTAACGGTCACGTGTGCTCCACCTAACCCGATTTGTGTTGTCTACGTATTAGGCTTGAAAATTCGCAGATACATGAAGAGGTCTGTAGAGAGTATCAATCACATCGGAAAAATGAGGGACCTTGCATGTCCTTATAAGTAGTTGAACTACTCTCTATATTGCCAATTGAATTTATAATGAAACCTCAACTTTCTTCACTAATATTGGTTTGCTTTCAACGATTTCATAATAATATTGTGAATTGTTACTTAATTATCATGTTTTTTTCTGGAATTTTAAACCCCTTGTTTTATGTTTTCCCATGGACACCAATGTTATGCAAAAAGTTTGAATATGATGATACGTGAAAATGGAAAGAGTAAGCGAAAGAAGCAAACATGGCAACTTCACAAGCACAAGCACAGAAGAATTATGGATAATACTTGCATCTCCTATGTGGAATGCACATATTCTTCTATTTGCAAATAACATATCTTGACCGAATAAAACTAAGGATTGAAACTGGTTTAATCTTCATTTGAAGATCAATCTTACGAAAAATCTTTTGAATTGGAGACCGTTTAACCATCCAAATATATTGAATAAATGAATGTTCTTCATGAATATATTACTTAGTACTGTTAGGAGTATTGGATCAATGGCTGAGAGATTGCCACTTGTCAATAGATTACACAGGCAGTTACAAAGATAGCTTATCTTGTAAGCTGTTACAAGAAATCTGAAGAACTCTCTCTCTATTTCTCTTATCATCTTTCTCTCTGAGTTATTAGATTGATATAGGTTGGTTTACAAGTACTTACACTGTCAATTTGTTTTATATATTTGAATGACTAAATGACCTCTAGTTGAAATGATTTTTTATAAGAGTGATCTTCAAATGAAGATTAAGAAATTGAATGTTTCTGTTTATAAAATTTATACAGTCAATATACGTTATTCGTAAGGGAATAATGCAAGTATTATCCAATTCTACAATCGAGGTTCCCCAAATGTGTGATATTATTAATTGGAAAAATTACACATAGAATATATTTTAAATACTTAATTTTAATTAAGAGTGCACTTTTCAAAAGTTAATGATGTTAAATCACCAAAATGCTCTTTTTAGTGATAAAATATGTATGATTTCAGTGCGTATAACACCGTCCTTATCTCCACCCAGCATGATGAGACCGTCACAAACTATGAGATTTCCACTGACCTATCTTGATGAGAAGATAATCTCCATCTTAACCATCAGGCCGCTTTGTGATTGGTGGTGGTGATGCAGGTCTTACTGGACGCAAGATCATTATTGATGCATAAGGTGGATGGGAAGTCCATGATGGTGGTGCAAATTTAAAAGATTAATATTTGGCTACTTAAAGATAAGTAGGAACTTCTACTTAAAATTGTTAATGTTTTAATCACAGAACTTTGTGTTTATGATCAGAACCGTTAATACTATGAATCACACTGTAAAGATAATTTCTGCAAAAAATAAATTAAAACTAAGTTCGTTTAGTCAATCTATTATAGCAAATATGTAGATGGTTTTTAATGCTTTTACCAATACCGTTCATTTGTTTTTAAACAATTTGATGACTAAACGACCTTAGTTTTAATTGATTTTTTGCAAAGGCAATCTTTATAAGGTGATTTATAATATGAACGGTTTTGATTATAAACACGAAGTTCTATAAATTGACAATGAATAATTTTGATAACATTTTAGTAGGAGTTCCTACTCATCTTTGAATAGCCAAGTATTTTTTCAATTTAAAATGCAAATTTCTATAATTTCATACTTTTTCAGGTTTTTTTCTTTCTATTATTTGTTTATCTTTCTATTTCAATTTTATGTGATATGTTATGTCATCACTACTGTATGTATAAAAAGAAATAGACTTCTGTCGAAATTGATGGCACTGTAACTATGAAGCTAGAGTAGTAACTAGCTCTATCAAACCTGTGATTTCTTGCAGATCATATAATATTTGGTGTTCTCATAAAATTATTATTTAGTTAAACCAATGGATAAATTAGTGAAATTTTTAAAATTTTGTCATTCATCAGAAAGAAGAAAAGGTGAGGAAGAGATGTTTAAATATACAAACTGATTCTACTAAAACTGCAATTTTAGTAAAAAGTATACAAAATTGATCCTACAAATATTTAAATTGATTCTGCATAAATGGACGAAGAGGGGTTGGACTAATGGTACTTATGTAGTTTTGTTGAAAGTATATAAACTAATTCTACTAAAACTATGCAAAATTATTCTACTATAAAGTGTAGAATTTGATTCTATATATCTACAACAGATTCTGCAAAAGTGGTCGATGACGAATTGAACTGATGGTATGTATGTAGTTTTGTTGAAAATATTCAAACAAATTTCACTAAAACTATACAAACCAATTCTACTAAAAAGTATACAAAACTAATTCTACATATATTTGAAATTAATTTATAAAAATAATTGATGAGGCGTTGGATTGATTCTAATAATAAAGGATACAAACTAATTTTACATATAGTTTCAAAAGTGATCCTACAAAAATAGTCAAAGAATGGTTGAGCTGACGGCAAACATTAATTTCTTTGAATTTGTGTGGCTTGGGTTATGTTAACAAGAGCAGTTGTCAGGGTTATGGCTGGTATTTTAAAAAATTGTTTCCACATTTTTGTCTCACTTTAGGTATTTTTGTATTTTTTATCTTCCCTTAAAATGTTTAAAAGTTAGTGAAGTTTCTTAAAATATAGTAATATATTTTTGTCACTATATGTAACGCTCCTTGTTAATTAGGATTTATCGCAACCATTTTGTCCAAGTACTCGGCAATCTATGGTTCTTTGTAATTAATAGTGGTTATTCCAAAAACGTAAGAAATCTAACGGTTTCAACATACATCAACATCTTGCTGCAGTATTCTTACTAATAAAGTAGACAGTGAACACAGGTCACAGGTGACGCAATAGATTAATTATGCCATTGAACATTATCATTTTGATAACACAAATTTGATCTTAGCCATTTGATAAAATAATATTGTTAATGTGAATGTTACTTTTGGATCAAGAAACTTCTCCCTTGTGATGATGGGAGTCTATACGTAAAATAAGAAGATGGATTGTCTGCTCTCCCCTTCTCTCCCTTCTCATATCTTCCTGTTTTGTGTGATCACGATTAAGTCACATTAACATTTGTTTTTTGTTTAATTATTTTTATAAAAAAATAATAATATAAAATATTGACGTGGCTTAACCGTGACCGCACAAGACAGGAGGGTATGGGGAATGTATGGGAATGGGAGGACAGACCATCCATCTCTATTAAATAAAGCTTTAGTCAGCCCCCCTCTCCTATACAAGCCTATTGCTTTTAAAGATTATATTATATACCAAGGATCAAAAAATTAATTGTCCATCATTTTTTTTCTTGTTGGACCGGTATCTGTCTTTGATCGTATAAGGAGGGGTGCGTAGTAGAAAAGGGGAGTCTGTTCCCTACTCTAAGATACTACTGTAATTGAGAAATGTAAACAAGACAACAGAGGTGATATATAGTGAATGTTACCGTTAATAATTAGGCATTTCTTGGAGTTACATGCATATAGTCTTTAACAATATTGATTCTGCAGAATATACATATTTAGATGAAATCTTATATGATAGCAGCAAAAATATATATGGGCGCCTCCAAAATAGTCCTTGTATTGGAACCATTGAAGCATTGAAGCACTGAAGCACATTGAACGTCCCACATAGAGAAACTGTTGCAAATGAATCCCTCCTATATTGAATAGTTGACCACAAATTCTGTGTCAAACAGTAAAAACCCATACCTACTGAATATGTGAAAGTTTAGAAATATGTGAAATTGTCACAAGATTTATAAAAATTTGTGAAATTTGTAGGAAAATACGAAAATTATGTGAAATTGAAGTAAAGTTATGAAAATCTGTGAAATTTGTAAGAAATGTTTAAATTTGGTAAGATTTTGGAAATATGTGAACTTGTAGGAAATTTATGAATATTTGTGAAATTTGTAGGAAAATATAAAAATTATGTGAAGTTGTAGTAAAATTATGAAAATTTGTGGAATTTGTAGGAAATGTTTAAATTTGGCAAAATTTTAGAAGTATGTGGAATTGTAGGAGAGTTATGAAAATTTGCAGGAAAATAGGAAAATTATGAGAAATTTGGTAAAATCTTAGAAATTATGATTTTTTTTGCAGATGTCCTCGTGCATGATCACGAGTGATTGCCGCTCAGCCTCAGCCTCTAGTCAAAGTGAGTGGTCGGCCCCCAACGCCACTTTGGCGGCTAGAGGGACGCAGGCGGCCACTGCCGAGTCGGCCGCTGACCTAAATAGTTCTGTGCCATTGACCTAGGCAGCCCGATCTGCCAGGCTCAAACCCTTTCTAAGGAAGCCTTAGCATAAAGGTTGACTTGGCAGCAGTGGAGAGGGTAGGAATTAGAGAGCTCACCATCGGCCTAAGAAACAAAAAAAAAATAATCGAGGGATTTGTAGGGGGTTGGCAAGCAACCGGATCACTTAGGTCGCACAGAAGCAAATCCGAGTAGTATATCTTCTCAGTCACCGCCGAGTGAGTGACAAATTCAACAGTTTGTGCAAGAAATGTCTCTTAGTCACCGAGTCGTAGAAGATCCATATCTCCCAGGTCCATGTTGAGATGAATCGACAACTTTTATACAATAATTTATTCTTTTTTTTTTCCTTTACTTATTTAATGTCGTTGTAAACTAAACAATTTTTTTTATGGGAATTTCATGCCAACTTCGAGCAGGACACAACGGACAAGGCTTGCCTCGAGTATATAGGCCTAATGTGAAGTCAGCGGTATAAGGATTGGAAGTACGAGCTGCACAAGTACTACCAAACTTGTGCACCGCCTAAGGCAACTCCTACATATCCACCCCAAAAGTTTGTGGAAATGGTGGGCGAGCGACAGTGACTGTGCACTCATTTTTAAATTGAAAATTTTCAAGTAAGTTTTATTTATATTTTAATTTTAGTACAATTTTTATATTCTTTTGGTTAAGTTCAATTAGTATTTTTTTATGAACAGAAAAATCAGTGGCAAAAAAGGGAACCGGGAGAAGAAGTCGTACTTCATCACTTCAGTTCTCAACCTTTATCCTACCAGGTTGAGGAACGGCAAGCGACTGGTTCGCATTTCTTGGAGGTATAGGTTTGGTGGGAGATGCATGCCAATTATGCCGACCAGGTCACGAGCAACATTTTTTTACGTATTCCTTTCTATGTTTTAATTGTAACCTTCATTACAATAAATAAGGTTTAAATTGTGATCAATAATCTTAATTGTTTTCCCTTGTGTTTTTTGTAGGCTTCTATGATGCAAAAAAAGGATAAGTACCTCACCAACCTCTCCCAACATCAATTGGACGTGCCTTGTAAAGGAGCTGACACTTGATCTAGATATGTCTCTATAGTTGCTGATAGACGAGGTTGAACAACGGAAAAGCAAGGAACTTTGTGGCCTAGGAGCAGGTCGGGTTTGGCATGGGCACATGACGCCCTAACTTGGGAGTCCAATCCATTATCCAGCCTTTAAAAAATTTTATGTAACCAGCAAAATTATGGGTTATAACATTCAAACCCGGGCTCTATGCCATTCCAAGGAATAGTCGAAAATGCGATCCAGAAATCATCCAAATGTGGCTCTAAACTCCAACCCCGAATAAGACTACTTATATCCTAGACCAACTTACTAAGTCAAGTATGTTCTGCAACACCAAGTGTTAGCAAGTCCGAATGAGGCATCTAGACTAGGCAATCCCCATCGGAATTTTATTCTAACGAAGCTCCAATACACGAAAATGCTTTGGTCAAGCCAACCAAGGTAGTCTAATCGGAAATGCTCAGGTCTAACACATATAGGGTCCGAGAAAAGGATTTAAAAAGTGTTGTTGACCTATAGGTCGACGACCATGTTTCCAAAGAATTTTTATTTAAGATTCATTGGAAACGTACGCACAACCCAATCCGGGAAAAGAAACTCCCTCCCTACACTACGTTGAAATTGTCAAAGCTCCTAACCCAAAAACATGAGAGAGGTATGGAAACTTTCATTAAACTTATATTTTGCAGGATGTTTCTGATGTATGAGAAGTCGTCTCAAATTCGATCAATGTCGAAAAAGAGCTCGAAGCAAGGGGGTTCCTCATGAGTTTAATGTTCCATTCCTGGTACCGGATTAAGGTGGTACTCCGGATATCTCGATAAGAATCCTATGTAAAAAAAAATAAAATAAAAATAAAATAAAAATAAAAAATAAAAAAAACTTTAGAAGGTAATATTTTTCCAAACCAACATTACCAATGGGGTTTTTTTCAAACTTTGTCTCGGGCCTGCAAACTTATTCGCATTTTTGCTCTGTTGCATATTTTATTTCTCGAAGTTAGTTTACTATGGAAACATTTATCAGACATGAAGATTCTCATGCAAATGAATCATTGCCAAACTAGTACAATGGCTTGGGGGAGACAAGCCCTCACCCCTAGTGATGTGATAAATAATAGCACTCAAATTAAACCCTCTTTTTGACAATTGTAGTAAAGATATAAGTAGGGATCGTTCTAGGCCGGGAATTAGGAGGGATTGCTAATCTAATGAAAATTGACACAAAGATATAAAAATATGCTTAAAAACACTTAAACACTTAAACAAACTCAAAGACTCTTAACTAAACTTATATGACTCAAAACAAACTCAAAAGACTCAAAACAACACAAAACAATCAAATAGACTCAAACTAGACTCTAGGACTTAATTTGCACGAAAATAGAACTGGTTTTGACTCAAAACACTTAAAAACACACAATAGGACAGATTTGACTCAACAAAGTAAAGGAGATTGGGTTTTTGACGAATTTAAGATAAAAACAAGTAACTAAAAGACTTAAACAAGGTTTGGACGAATTTGGGAAAAACTATGGATGATTAGCTAGCTAGAGGATTCTTTTCCACACATGATACATTTGAACACAAATTGATTTCCAGTTGATTTCTCAATAAACCATGAACATCAACACCCCAGATTAACCGTGACATCACTAATTAACCTCCAGATTCTCCTTTAGTTATTGGATTGGATGACATCATTCGACAACCCAAAGCATTCTTCAAAAGTTCCCTACATGACATCATAATAGAGATACAATCAAAGATCATTACTTTCTATGAATATCATAAGTATTGACAAAGCACTTGTAACTATGATATCATGATACTCATGCTAGGAATTTACTTAACATGATTGTGAAAACAACCTTAACTACTTGTGAATATAAGTTTGTAACGATTATGTGAAACTCCCTTATATTCTAGCACCAAATTCAAGCATGCAAATTAAGTAGGCCTCCCTAATCAACATACAAGAATAAGTTATCCATCAAACGGTTAAGTAAATTGCATTCACAATTTATGAAATCACAACTGGAATTAATCAATTCATATCACAAACATAATTATGGTTTCAAAGCCTCCCCTAGCTAAAGCGGGTTTAGCCCCTCATGTTCACAACAAAACAAAGAAAACTTGAATTAAACATTGAAAACAAAAGATAGATTACACCTAAAAACGTTCCAACATTCCAACTTGAATGCAAAAACGTCCAAGGCTTCTTCTTCTCTTCTTCTTCCTTGAAATGTTGCGGCACAAGGTTTTTGGGATGATTTAGGATGTATTTCTAGGTTAGGAATGGATTTGGGTTGGTAGGGGAGTGCGGCAAGGGATAGGAATGGTGTATGGATGTGTGGTTAAAGGTATGGAGGTATGGGAATGGTGCAAGAGTGGATGAAGGCTGCGGCAAAGGTTGGTGGTCAGGATGAAGGATGGCAAATTGTATGATTCTCTATGGGTGCGGCAAAGGCTTTTTATTTGAGGGAAAGGATCTTAACTTTTATTACATAGTTTTGGAAAGATTTAGACCCCAAATCCATAAGGAAAATGAGACTTAAAATCAGAAATCCAAAGGGAAAAAGGGAAGGAACTTGCGGCAAGGAAGGATAGGAAAGGAATGTGATTTAAGGCTGAAAGTAGGCAATGATTTAGGATAGAATAGGAATGTAAGGTGTGGCATTAACTAAGGTGAAAAAGGAATGTGATCTTGTGACACAAAATAGGGAATAACCAATCCCTTGCACGGCAAGGAAATGGCAGGTTTAAGCAAGGCACGACAAGGGCAATAAGGTTGCCAGGAAAGTTTAGTTTGTGTCCTAAAATGCATAAGAGTCCTCAATGTTGTTGGAATTTAGGGGCTTTTAGGATTAGGAAAGGTCAAACCAAAATAGGAAACCTTGGCTTAACTTTCCCACTTCAAGTAGGAAACCTTCTTTGATTAGGAATCCTTCTTTGATTAGGAATCCTAACATCTTTAGGTCTTCAATTTCGTCCATTCCTTTTGCTCCAAGCATATGTTATCCATTCCAAGTCCAATTTTACTCCAAAAGGCTCCAAAATGCACCTTCTTACTACTTTAGCCATATAGACTTACAAACACACGAAAATAGCTTAAAATACTAAAATAACTATGAACTAACAACATAAATGTAAGAAAACAAGCTAACTAAGTCGCCTAAATATGCTCCTATCACCTAGCGAAAGAGAAAATTTGCAGTTGAAACAACATGTTGAACTGGAGTCATTAATTCAAGAGAGGATACCACTATCAAGCTAGCAGCATGATATGCCTACCTTGCTATATACCGAGAATAACACTACATTGAGGGTGAGTACTCATATAGAGATCCACCACCATCGTTGTCCACGAGTCGAGAAAAAGAAAAGAAATGGTGACGAAGAATTCACAAGAACATCTCATCGCCTTGAAGGAATCAGACGTTAGTAAATATCTTGCACAAGGTTCTCGTGCAAGAAGAAGGTTGGTGATGGGGACTTGTGGTGCAGTTTCAAAACTCAAGCCATATAATTGCCACTTGGGTGAGTGTTTAAATGAAGGGCCATCATCGTCATCGTCAGCAAGCATCAAATGAGGAAGAAAACGGTGACAAAAGACCCTTCGGTGGATCTTCATGCTTTCTGTAGATCCTACGCTGCCATAAAGCCCATATAAAGAGCTTTACAAAGGGATGAATGTTATAGAACAATTTGCAACAAGTGTGGGAAATTATAGAGTGAGTTGCAGGAAGCAAAGAGACATTTATGAGAATGTGTAGGGATTTATAGTAAGCAACACAATTTTCTAAATTCAAAGTTTTCTTCAACGAATGACTTAGAAGAAGATTATGGTTAGGCAAAGGAAAAACAAGCGTCATGGAATAAATGAGGAAAGATTGAAGAAAATTGTGATTTGAGAATGCTATTTAAAGACAGACCAAGAGAAGATCTCACTGTTAAAGGCAAATGGTCATCATCAGGTCAACATGAATGGGGATCAAGGGTAATCAATGGGATTTCTTTTTTTTGAGGAGCGTGATTGCAAAACAGATGTGTGCATCATCATGATGGTTTATAAATGATGGAAATCATGAACGGCTCAACTACCTCTATTTAGTGAGATGGAACAAATTTCAAGATTTTGAATGCCAAACGATACGTATTCCAGTTTACTCCCAAGGGCATGGTCTTTGGATAACAATCCATCCTCAAGAGAAAAGGGTTGCCTCTCAGACAGATTGTTAGGAGAATTTGTGGGACCATGATTTTTCAAAGCCGAAGTAAGCCGAATACAATTACCTTAGAAGTCTGGTTATAGACTCACCATCTCCAAGCAGAGCTGTATTAGACGGAGTAGCAATACCACCATTACTTTACTTTGGGGCACTAAGCGGAGTCCTAGAGACTCTGTTGGATGACCATGCTTGTTCCGCAAGACACACAATCTGCCTCGGGTCACAATTAGGTCCTATAAGTCTTGGAGTTCCTACAACCTAGGGATTGGCGTGTGCCGCAAGTAATCACACCACCTAAGAGGATGCAATATCTACTTCTAAATATCCTCTAAAATTCTCCCAGCTTAGAACGATGATTTTGTCCTAAAAAACTCTCTCTCCCCATGGTATAAATACACCCACATAGGGTTCATCTATGGTAATGCATTCTAAACACTAGAATTCTCTTGTCTATTGCTTGAGTCTAAAATCATTCACCAACTTGATCGTTGGAGAGACTTTAGCCGACACCCCCCTCGGGTCTTAGGCTTGCTCACGGTTGTTTTACAGTTTTGCAGGTAGCTCAAATTTGCGCTTGGCCACCGCTCATGGAGGTGCACAAATTTGGTTCCAACAATCGAGTAACGCGAACGGTTTTTATATAAAACTTATTAGTTATCAAAGTGTTCTAACTTCTTTCTCATAACTTTCTCACTGTTTGCCCGAAGAATTCACTTTGCTTGTCAAAACCCTTTCATCTCCTAAAGCCTATGGAAAAAACCATTTGTTTTGTTCCTTCAGGTAAATATATGTTGCCCGACAGAATTGTTGTTCATCAGACCAACTTTAGTCGGGCAAAAGGTAATTTTTGCTAGTGAGCAAATCATCCAACCTTCCATCACTATAATCTTTTTTATTAATTTTTTTTTTGACTTGTCGTGAAATTAGCTGAGAGGATGTCTTCTTTGAAGTTTTTACATTTTCTAGACGTGGGCTTTAATAACACTACTATAGTTGTCACTTAGTATTACGGTATGGTGATATTCCTCTTCACTTATAAGTGAGAGGTCTTAGGTTCGATTCTCACCAAATACGA
The DNA here is from genome assembly GCF_041283825.1 of Pyrus communis. Taxonomy (NCBI): domain Eukaryota; kingdom Viridiplantae; phylum Streptophyta; class Magnoliopsida; order Rosales; family Rosaceae; genus Pyrus; species Pyrus communis. The sequence continues at coordinate 11,194,882 of NC_142570.1, read as the reverse complement.
CTTTGAACCACATTATTGATAGTTCATTGTGAAGCTAAGCCCATCACATCTCCCTTAATATAGATAATATCAGTTGTTAAAAATAATAATAATAATAACACCTCTATATTTCCTACCAATGCTTCTCATGAAAAGCATGATATATATCATTATAGCGCTTGAAAGTAAAATATATTTGGAAGCAACAAAACATGTATATCCCATGACCTTGGAGTTAATCTGCCGCCCTTCTCATGATCGGAGAGGATCTCATCTATCAAAGATTCCAAATTTACTTAGCATCTTACTTGCTAATGATACTAAATTGCTGAGTCATCACCGGAGACAAAATCAAAGTGATACTACTAGATTCATTAACATTAAATAATCCTTAAACAATAAAAGAAATAGATGTCTCTGTTGGGATGTGTGTGCCACTGGGCTTTTATATTTTCAGGGTTCAACTTCCAAAGGTCAACAATATTAGTTATAAGCTCCTCTGGCAAAGGTTACAATTGAAAACGAAGCGCATGCGTAAGCCACCTTGCAAGTTAATAGCTTAAAGCATCTAGTTTCACAAACAAAAGATCTCTAATCACACTTCTTAATTATATTTAGGTCAATTTAAGAACTAAAGAGAAAAATAGACGCAAACGAAAGGGATTTTTTGGATTTAAAAAAAAAAAAAACAATTGCAGGTTTCTTTTTTTGTTTTGAACTGGTTGGAGGACTTGGAGTTGATTATACTCGTAGTGTATACATACATACGGTGTAACCAAGAAATTATACCTTCAAATTCATAGGTGAGGAACATAAAAATGGCCCTCAAATGTACATCAGTGCACAGAAGATGACAAAATTTTACATAAATTCTAACAGATTTGATGGTATGGGGTGGAGTGGAGTTGAACATTTTGACAGTTTTGTGGGGTTGGAAAAATTCAAGGTGCAATTTGGAACGAGGTCACACAAGTTCATGTCATGGGATACTGCTAAACTTGTCCCTAAATTTTATTTATGACCTGATAACTTTCCTTTTTGTATTTAGTTTTCAATTTTGAAAAGCGACTCTTCTAGTGTTAATTTTGTTTTATTTGAATGATGTTTATCCTCTTTGGCTTCTTTGCATGCAATGGCACATTTGCGAGATAACTTTTTTACTACTCTCACATCTTTCAAGAAGGAAATTTTGTTGCAGATAGCTTTGCTAAAACAAACCTGTCTTCTTCTCATTTAGTCTAGCATGATTCTACTTCGTCAGTGGTTTGTGCTGCTTTATTTTTGGACTCCGCTAGCTTGTCTGCCTTTTGCTTTTTAAATTAATGCATCATCCGCCTTTCAGGTGGCGGATTGCATAGCCAATTATGGAGTTCATCATCCATGTTGTTCATCAGCATTTCGCTTGGCTTGGTTTGGGACTTAATTTGGCTCCAGGTGTATGATGTATTGTTTTATCTTTGAAAGTTTTGGTTCCATCCTCCAGCTTGTATTTATTTTTTATCACTCTTTTTGTTTAATTAAATTTTGGAGATAAGGGACAATGGCGTCGTTCTAGTGGGGAGTTAGTTCTTTCTAATTGCTCTGGACATGAAAGAAGTAGCTCACTTTGTAGTTGATGGATAAATCCTGGGGTCTTGGTTCTTCTAACTGTTCGTGTGAGTTTCGAAAGTAAGGTTACTACCGTAGATCAATGACCAAACCTTATGTGTAACTTGTCTAATCCGTTATCTTTATTTAATTAAAAAAAATTGTCAAAAAAAAAAAAAAAGTTAGAGATGGAAAGTATGCGTGAGAAATGAAAGAATGAATAGTAGGTGTGGAAAAAGGGTGGTGAGAGTTACGTGGGAGAAAATGTACGTAGAATGCACGTAAATGAAAATCTAAAAACAATTAAGGTTACTACGGTAGATCAATGACCAAACTTTATGTGTAACTTGTCTAATCCGTTATCTTTATTTAATTAAAAAAAATTCTCAAAAAACAAAAAAAAGTTAGAGATGGAAAGTATGCGTGAGAAATGAAAGAATGAATAGTAGGTGTGGAAAAAGGGTGGTGAGAGTTACGTGGGAGAAAATGTACGTAGAATGCACGTAAATGAAAATCTAAAAACAATTTAGGTTTGTTTGAAAATAATCTAAACTTGTTTTTACTTTTCAATTTTCATTTCATTCGTTCTTCTTCGCTTATCACATTACTTACCACCATCCGGCCATCCATCATTTCTCAACCCCTAGCTAAAGAAATGTGAGCGAAGAAAAAACAGAAATTAATGGTGCACTATTGTTAGTTTATTAATTCTATCATATTCATAGATTAATAAAAAATAAAAAAAAAGTGAGGGAAATTAGGTTCCTACCCTCAATCTTTTTATTTCTTAGATAAAACATTTAAGGTTTTTAGAGATTTGATTAAACTACATTTTATAATTTTAATTGATTTACTAATTAATTACAAATAGCAAGCTTTATATATAGAGACAAAAACGTTCACATTTATAACAAACTCCTAAAATCTTACAAAAAAAAATATATTGCAAATTATTTATGTCCCATCAATTTAATATATTTAAAAAGAAAAAAAATCTATAATAACCAAAAAAAAAAAAAAAAAAAAACGTTGGATTGTGGGTGAAAAAAGGCAGGGGTTATTTAACAAAAACAAAAATCAAATCAATAATGCTATTCTTACCACATTATTATACCACAATTTTATACCAACTTATGTGGTGGCTGAGTTGGACATGCCACCTTACTTAATTACAGCATACTTGGATTTCCATATAAATTTTATCAATTTTAATTAGTTTTTTGTTCAGAAATAGATATTAGATTGAATCAAAACACTTCGATTTTCATATTCTTGCATCCCTCGTCCAGTCATTTTCAAATACTCTTTTTGTCATCCCAATCTCCTCTTCCCTCCTTAAAGTCCTCTAATCGTCTTGTGCTTCTTCATTCTCCTTCCTCCTCTTTTCGAGAACAAATAGAAAGAACATAAATAAATAGAAAAACAAAAGGCCAATTGTGAAAGGACAAAAAAAAAAAAAAAGCATAATTAACTTCAATAATTGGCAAGCAACAGCATAAATCTAAGGATTTTTCAAGAACTGTGACCCCATAACCTTCAATTTGATAGAAAACTTGTTCCTTTCGACTCCTTCATCAAATTTTTAAAGATGCATATAAAGTCATTGTTCAATGAAATGATTAGCTAACCCTTATTTTATGACAATAAAAAGGAAAACAAATACGATCAGTTAGAAACCAAATAAAATTTGACAAAAAAATGGAGATTATAGAAGGCTGAAGAGGAAGGAGGAAGGAGATTGGGGTGAGAGGGAGGAGAAATTTTTGGGGGTGACGGGAACATAAACCTCAGTAGTGCAGGTGGTGTTTCCTTCCAATCCAATAACGCCATATGCCTCTGTTGACCCTAAAAATTACAAAGCCTACGTGGCGCGCAGGCCGAGTAACTAATAAGCTAACTACGTCCTTCGGTTGAATGCGGGGCGTGCCAACTCGTCGGCCGAGCTCGGCCGAGGAGTAAAATTTGTTGATGTTGCGTTGAGTGCGTCGGTGACTTCTCTATCTTGCGACTGCGGCCGAGGAAGGAACAAATCTCGGCCTTTGGATTCTCGAGCCTGAAGACAAGGCTGCTAGTTCTACGAAGTTCAATATCAAATTCGGCTCTCAAGGTGCCGAATGTAGTAACCTGGTAACACCTCACTTCGCCGGGAAGGCTAATGAGATGACCTCTGCCAATAAGGATTTGAAAATCCTTCTCGACCGAGACTTGGATAGATAACCAGTCGGCCTCGACGCAGTGCTGTTTATCCAAACTGAAGGTGCTTCGGGAACGGCTGATTCTACGGCAACAGTGCTGTTTATCCAAACTGAAGATGTTCGCCGGTTGCCTTCACAGTGCTGTTTATCCAAACTGAAGATGTGTCGGCGGAAAAAAGAAAATAAAAAATTCTCAAGATGTTTGAGAGATTTTGCGCAGGGCAGTTGGGTGTTGAATTGGAGGTCCTCTGAATGGTGTTCGCAGCCTTGTATTTATAGAAGCAGATGTGTGGTGTGGCTTCACTTGTGTAGAATTTGATTTTAATTCAAACTCATCAGCTAGAGTCTAGGTCAAAGACTTCTCAAGGTAAGCAACAACCTATCTTTTAGATATCAAACTTATCTCAACCACTTTATCATCCAACGGTCTAGAACTTTACTCATCTAACGGCCTTGATTGTATGGGCCGATAGCGTAAATTTAGGTCCAAACATTGCCCCCCAGTTTCCTTGAGCTTCGGCCTTTCAGCCAAATGGTTAAGGAAATTAGCGCAATCGAATAAATATATGGTCGAGAAATCCACTCCATAGCCTGACAAGTCTCGAAATAAACCTCGACGGGCTGGTCGAGAAAAAACCAAATAGGGTTGAAGTCTTGAAGGCTCTCGCCCACTGCTTCTCATGGTACTCGGAATATATATATATATATATATATATATATATATATACATGTATGTATGTATGTATGTATGTACAAGTGCCTGATATATTTGTCTGCCATACCTTTGGCATATATATATATATATATATATAGACACACATACACATAAACACACACATAAAACAAACCTGTGCCGAGCATCATCTCGCCGAGCTCGGCATGTGTGTTTATGTATATATATGTTAGTGACTTATAAAAGTGGCTAAACCATATGGGGCCGAGAGAAATGAGCCGAGTTTAAGAAGCATTGGGTGTAGAACCTATATACATATATATATATATATATATATATATATCCCATTGTATTCGGCCAAACTTTCTTTTATTCGGCCAAAGAATTGTATTCGGCCATATAGTTTTGTAAAGTGGGCCGAGGCCGAGGCCAAGAAGAATTGGGTGTAGAACCTATATATATATATATATTCGGCCAATCCGGCCATATATATATTTGGATTGCCGCACTGTAGTTGCCCCCTTTATTTTCTTCGCATCGGCCGAGGAGCCGAATGGTCCAGGAATTTATTTGTCAACAGGTATAAAAAATTTCCCCAGCTTCGGCTACATGGCTTTGAAATTTGTAATTCTGCCAAATGACCACGAAAAACATATAGTTGAGAAACCACCGCCGAACAAAATTTATTCGGCAAACTAATGTTTAAAATTCCATTCCTTTCTCCAGTTTCTTTGCCTTCAAAAGTTCCATAGACTTGGTTGCATCACTTGGAAAGTATATTGGTACGAGACCGAGAAGAACTGGGGTCGAGGATAAAGTGGGGCCTAGACCAAGTAGAACTAGGGTCGAAGACGATGAAAACCATTCCTGGAGCTCGGCCTGCCTATATATACATATTTATATATAAAAGTGGCATATATATATATATACACACACGGCATCCTGATGTAAGCTAACTTTAAAACCAAGGTTAGGCTTGAAATTTCAAACAAATTGCACACTGCACTAAGCATCAGGCCATCACCGCTTAAATTTCACTGAGGAGAAGCTTATTGAGAGCAAGCCCATAATGTCTGCCCCCCATTTTCTTTACATCGGCTTGCATAGCCGTATGTTTAAGAAAATAATTTATTTATTATATATATATATTTTTAGCATACGGAAATAAAAATGGTCGAACCATAAATAGGAGGAGGCCAACGATGTTTTATTCCAAGCCGAGATCGTTTAATATCAAAATTTTCAAATTGATTTCTCTCTAGGCCGAATAAAGAATTTTCTCCAAATATTTGTAACTTGGTGAAAATTTTTTCATTTTTCGCCGCCGAATGTGTTGAACAATTATTATGCCCCACAAGCATAATTTCGGCTTTTAATTCAAACAACTTAGCCGAATGAGATTTCTCTATATCGGTGTTATCACCAATAATCATATTGATTGGCGTAGTTTCGGCATCTAAAACCATGTCTCCAATTACCATATCAATTGATGTGGTTTTATGGTCCGAAGTCGTGTATCGGTATTGTTCGTCATTGGAACACTCTAAAGAATCATTTTCTGAGTCAATTTTTGGCTCAGAAACTTGAACATTTTCTTCTAGGCCTACCACACTTTCAGTCTCGACCGAAAAAATAGGTGGCCTTTGTTCCTCGACCAAATTAACAATTTTCTTAGGCCGATGTCTAATTACGGCTGAAGCGGAAAATTGCCCCCCAGTCTTTTCAACCAACCATTCCTCAAATGGAATTGATTTGTAGTCGAAAACATAAGGAAAATATTTTCCATCTAGCCAGGCATTAAATCGAGCCCTGTCTTCATTTACCCATTGCTCTTGCAGGGCAACATGAGCTTTTATTCTCAACATGTAAGCGCATGACTTTTGCAACTCTTTATGGCCACGAAGAACTTTTTCCACTTCCAAAGATCTTTTTCGTTCTTCATTGTGTTTTTTCAATTCCTCTAGGCGCTCGTACAATCGGCCACGTTGAGCCAGATTGGAATCTTGATATATCATATGAACTTGGTAGTTTTAGCACTGAGTCCCACTGGGCGTGCCAAAATGTTGACCCTAAAAATTACAAAGCCTACGTGGCGCGCAGGCCGAGTAACTAATAAGCTAACTACGTCCTTCGGTTGAATGCGGGGCGTGCCAACTCGTCGGCCGAGCTCGGCCGAGGAGTAAAATTTGTTGATGTTGCGTTGAGCGCGTCGGTGACTTCTCTATCTTGCGACTGCGGCCGAGGAAGGAACAAATCTCGGCCTTTGGATTCTCGAGCCTGAAGACAAGGCTGCTAGTTCTACGAAGTTCAATATCAAATTCGGCTCTCAAGGTGCCGAATGTAGTAACCTGGTAACACCTCACTTCGCCGGGAAGGCTAATGAGATGACCTCTGCCAATAAGGATTTGAAAATCCTTCTCGACCGAGACTTGGATAGATAACCAGTCGGCCTCGACGCAGTGCTGTTTATCCAAACTGAAGGTGCTTCGGGAACGGCTGATTCTACGGCAACAGTGCTGTTTATCCAAACTGAAGATGTTCGCCGGTTGCCTTCACAGTGCTGTTTATCCAAACTGAAGATGTGTCGGCGGAAAAAAGAAAATAAAAAATTCTCAAGATGTTTGAGAGATTTTGCGCAGGGCAGTTGGGTGTTGAATTGGAGGTCCTCTGAATGGTGTTCGCAGCCTTGTATTTATAGAAGCAGATGTGTGGTGTGGCTTCACTTGTGTAGAATTTGATTTTAATTCAAACTCATCAGCTAGAGTCTAGGTCAAAGACTTCTCAAGGTAAGCAACAACCTATCTTTTAGATATCAAACTTATCTCAACCACTTTATCATCCAACGGTCTAGAACTTTACTCATCTAACGGCCTTGATTGTATGGGCCGATAGCGTAAATTTAGGTCCAAACAGCCTCACTAAGGCCAACTAGTTCTATCTTTTATTGAATAATCGATAAATGGATTTTTTTATTTAAAATAAATCAATAAAATAAGCCTCATTCTCGAGGCCCTTCCCCAACCTTCTAATCATATCTCCTCCAATTCCTCTCAACCCTCAACAACCACCATCATCGCCTGGGGTTCTGCCCCACCATGTCCTCATCCCTTTATCATCCCACCTTTCTCTTGGTGATCAAGAACCGGCATCTTCAAATCATGATGATGAAGCAACATGATAGAAGAAGATGATGGTGCCAAATTAAGATTTTTGTAATGTGATGGAGGCTGGAGCTTGTGTGGGTGTTCATGGTGGTCAGCATGAAGTGGTTGTTGGGTGGAGGACATACATTTTGGCGTAGGTGCCGATGACCTTTTAGTCAGAAAATGCTTGGTTTCCGGTCTGCAATATCGAGACGGTGGAGGGAGATGGAAGAGAGAGGGCATCAATGCTATATTAATTAAATATTGTTTCTTAATTGCTTTAATGGTGGGCCAGTGTCACATCCTGGCCCGAGACGGATCACTTCCCTGGCCCGCTCCACCACCGTAGCACGATATTGTCCATTTTGGGCTTACCATTCCCTCACGGTTTTGTTTTTGGGAACTCATGAGCAACTTCCTGGTGGGTCACCCATCATGGGATTGCTCTAGCCCCCTTCTCGCTTAACTTCGGAGTTCCTACGGAACCCGAAGCCAGTGAGCTCCCAAAAGGCCTCGTGCTAGGTAGGGATGGGAATATACATTTAAGGATCACTCTCTTGGGCGATGTGGGATGTCACAATCCACCCCCCTTAGGGGCCCAACGTCCTCGTCGGCACACCACAACCAAGGTTAGGCTTTGATACCAAATTGTCACATCTCGACCCGAGGCGGACCACTTCCCGGGCCCGCTCCACCATCGTAGCAGGATATTGTCCGCTTTGGGCTTACCATTCCCTCACGGTTTTGTTTTTGGGAACTCACGAGCAACTTCCCAGTGGGTCACCCATCATGTGATTGCTCTAGCCCCCTTCTCACTTAACTTCGAAATTCCTACGGAACCCGAAGCCAGTGAGCTCCCAAAAGGCCTCGTGCTAGGTAGGGATGAGAATATACATTTAAGGATCACTCCCCTGGACGATGTGGGATGTCACAGCCAGACTGTTGGTGTAAATTCCAACTTAAATGCACAAATGTCAAGACCTTGTTGGTGGAACTCCAAGTCAGCAAAAATTCTCAATACCTCGAAAAATTTCTCGAGAGGGAGAAAAGAGATGGAGTGGAATACGAAGCGTCAAACCTAATCAATTCTAATTAGGGTGTTTTAATTATTAATTTTTTTAAAAGAATAAGTGTGTTAATTATAGTAATAATAAAATATAGGGTGATATAGAAATTATGGTATAATAACATGGTAAGAATAGTGATTTTTAAACATACCAATGCACGTCAATGATATTATATATATATATTAAAAAATAGTAGACCAATAATTTGGTACATTACTAGTACGTTATGTAATCCAAATTTGTGTACAAATTAGTATTTTGATATGTTATTTAATTTTTGTTTGTATATGTACCAAGCTACTAGTACATTTATATTATCATAATTTTGGTATGTAAAAAGCTAACAGCAAGTTATATGTAACCCAAAAACCTATCAGTACGTTTCAAGCTAATATGCGTATATTTTTATTTGGCATGGGTAAATTCAACTTGCCGCTATTTTTAATTTGGTACCATGGGTACATTCAACTTGCCGCTATTTTTAATTTGGTAACCTAAACCCTATATATCAACAACAATTTTGTATAATTCAAGTTCAGAAACACAATAAACATAAAACAAAAATTCAAATATTTAAAACATAATGATGACCTTAGTTGCGTATAATTATGCACGACTTTCTGTTTTTGTGGACTGAAGAAAACTGGACTTAGCTTCAGTATTTTAGTATCACCGGTTCGGCAATACAAACACAACCACTCCCATGATTTCAACCGTGATTTGAACTACTGCAGTGCCAAAACGGTGGATACCACCATGACAGCCAACGAAAATTTCTTAAATAATTTAGATATATTAATTATTATATTCCATTAAATTGATTTTGACTCTCACTAGATATAATAGATTCCTCAAATTGAAAGCAGGGATGAGATTCTATAAAAATAGTAATAACCTAATTAATATTATTGTGTGCATTTTTGACATAGAAATTAATTTAAAATGAATTTGAAACACTTAAATTAAGAATATACTTGGAATATAGGATTTAATCAAAAGTGAAAGCACTTTAATCTAAAGTTGGATAGTAAGGCCTGGTTTGGTACTAAGTTGATTCTGAAAAAAATCTGGTATCAAAAAAAGCTGGGAGCTGTTTTTGTGTTTGGTAAACATTCAACTTCATCTTTTTTTCACAGTTTTGGATGAAAAAAAAAGGCAAAAACAAGAAACTGCAAAACCCAGCTTTGAAAAACCGGATTTTTTTTTCACATCTGTTTTGCATAAAAGTTTACCAAACACTATAATACTGTTTTTTTTTTTCAAAAGCACTTTTACAAAAAAGTTTACCAAACACTCTGTTGTTTTATTTCATAGCTGCTTATTCTCACAGCACAGCAGAATCAGTTTTTTTTCAAAGCACAACAATACCAAACCAGCCCTAACAGATATTTAATCTAAAGAAGTCTAAAATGAGGCATCTAATTCTAATTTTATTTTTTATGTAAGTTGTATAATTTTCTAAATGTAAAATCTATTCACTTTTTTATTTATAATGTATCCCATATTTTATAATAAAATGTGCTCTTTTTTAATTTGACCGTACCAATATTTTAAAATAAAAATAAGACATTTCCCTTTGAAAAAAATAAAATCTGATCAGATTTCACACAATTCAAATTTGAGAAAAAAATAAAAATATATATTAGTTATTCATCTTTGATGATTTTAGGAAGGATTTAATCATTTTTATTATTATATTTCTTAATTTATACAACAATTTAACATTTTGTCCTTCAATCAAAGTATTGAAATTAATTAAGCTTCAATTCTAGGCATGTATTTCACACAACACGTCATGAGTTCGCTTCTTGGCGCTGGTGAATCACACGATGATGGTTAGAGTGAGGCTAAAATGTCTTTGTGAGTCTTTCTGATCCCTAAAAGGGTAGATTGTCGTGGCGAATCAACTAGCTGTTCTCTTTTTAGAGAAAAAAAAAATCTAATATTTTAGTCCATCAAGACCGAAAGTAAAGTACTTTCATAAAAACTGTATCATACTAAAGCTTCATACCATGATTTGAACTTTTTACAACAGACAAATCGAAAAAGCCTTTCCTAATTTATTTCGTATTTAACAATTTTTTTTTAATACATTAGGTTCTCATCCCTAATTCATTTCTCATTAATTGAAACTTCATTTCTTTTCGTTTGTGATTAAGGTCTTTTGACTTTTGTCCACATCACTAATTGAATATTAAATTATTTGCATGTCTACATATGTTTTTTTAACAAATGATATTAAATAAAGAGGAAATGATGAGTTTAGCCTCACAATGGGTTAACAATATTTGGTTCAAATTCACCTTTATTGAGAATCGAACCTTAAATCTCTCACTTACCACTAGACCGTAGTGGCGCATGTCAACATATGTTAATTTTTTTTCCTTTGAACAAACATTAATATATACGCTAAAGGGTGGGGGAGTGAGCGGAGGAGTTTAAAGTTCGAAAACTTATTAATCATTTTCAAATATATTCTTTGACACATCCCGACCCGAAATGTCCACCTAGACTCCAAATCGAGTTGTGATTGCCGACACCAGGAGGGTACGAAGCCATAAAGTGTAGTGAAGTGGAAAATGTGAATAAATTTAAACCTTAAAGTGTCTAAATACAAGAGTGTGCATGTAAGCGGGAATGAACCCATTTCACACGTGATATCAGAGCATAAGTAAAGTACAGTAAGGTTGGTTAAGAATTATATCATCAAAGGTAGCCACCTATACTGAGATTTGTCAAGAATCCTCGTTGACACAAAAGCTCAGCACTAAAACCTGGAGAGGCAAAAAATAAGGGCGGGTGGGCCTAAAAACAAAGCTTTGTAAAAACCTTTTCAAAAACATAATACCCCTTGCCGTAAAACAAGTATAGTTTCCAAAATATACATACTACGTATAGTAAGAAAATACTTACCGTAGCCTACAAAATCTCAAGAATTCAATACGGCACAATATTTCGTAAATAAGCACATGACATCTGTAATCACATAATCTCACATAAGCAAACATATCATATCGAGTGCTCATCGACACATGCTGATACACGAGTTCATGCAGAGATATTCTGGCATGAACAGGACTGGGTGTAACAATGATATACGCTCTAGTACTACAATCACGTGAAGACTGACGTTATGCACGACACATACGAGTCCTAATTGCCTATAGCAATCTAGGACATGACTGACACCTACAATGGATCCAAAGTGAGCGTACGATGCAATGTGCACATACGCGTGAAAGCCTAGCCCTGGATGGGGCAAGTACTAACATCGGTGGAGCAATAATAAGCAGATGTAACCAAAGTCATACAACGGTAAATCAATAACTTATGTCGACATAATACTATTCAATGCCATAAATATAAATAAGGCATCCCTTAATAATAAGCATACATGTGCATCCCGTAGGATTTAGGATAATTTCGTAAATTCCATTATTTCGCTAATTTTTATAAATATTAGTCTAATCTAAGCATACGTAGGAAGTTCTATTTCAAATGCATAAATGGAAACTAAATAAGTATATAGTATTTAAAAGCAAAGACCCACTCACAAATACTTGCAAGGCAGTAGCCGTTCGATTTAGGATAGCTGGAGTCTTCGATAGTAATCGCACCTAAGCATAATATTGGGACCCATTAGTAAAACTCCACTAAGACAATTAAATTTGGGAAAACATAGTGTGGATTTGGAATCAGGACGTTGAAATACGCTAAGGAGGGTTCCCGAAAATTTTTACAAAAAGTCAATAGATAAGTCAACGGTCAACCCTAAACCCTAAAAGTCAACCGAGCCGCTGAGGTGGTCAATTATGTTGAAACTTTGGAATTTCACTAAATGGATGTCAAAAATGGACTCGGGGCATCGAAATTAGCCTAGGAGGGTTTTCGAGAAAATTTCGAAAAAGTCAACTAAAGTCAACTAATTGTCAACAGTTAACGGAATATTCCAAGGAGGCATATGTGTGGAGGAAAGGGACACATGGCAGCAAGAGAGTGGTCCAAAAGTTTGAAAAATAAAAAGAGAGAGTTAGGAAGAGAGAAGGGACACGGGACAGGCAGGAGTGGGGTGTGGGCCCCATGTGGCTCATAAAACAAGCCACAAAAGATCTCTAAACATGAATTTACCAAATCACCCTTCACGTTGTAAATCCGTAAAATCTCCATTGTAACTCCAAATTCGATTTTTCTTGTGCCCATGTGTTCGTATCGTCGCGTACTACGCAATTACGCTAAAAGAATGTGTCACATGTCACTCTAAACGATGGTCAACGGAAGTCAAAATCCTTGCCTCTAAGGGCATTTTCGTCAAATCACTCTTTTAGAATTTATAAAATCATAAAATTAGGAACAGGTTGTCACATCCTTTTAGTATTTTTCATATACTTTTATTTTTCATTTGTACTCAATATTTTTTTTTATTAATTTGTACTAACATTCTTTTTCGTTTTTATTTGTACTTTTTTTTTTTTTTTTTTTTTTTCAAATGGTTAGGCCAATAACGAATAAATTAGGGAAACCTTTTGATATAAAATGGTTTGGCCAATAAAGAATAAATTAGGGAAGCCTTTGGATATAAAATTAGTGCTATATATAGAAATCAAGTTAAACGCTTACAACCCACTCAATTGTAAGGTGTTCATCTTAAAATGACAATGGCCAACCGTGGTCGACACATTTGTTTGTACTATACAACCAAACAATTAGCTTAGAACCCCTTTCCTAAACCATTTGAACTCAGCACCACACTCCATAGAATATAATTCCCTAGATTCGTATGTGTACTAGTAAAACAAATAAAAATACCCTCATGATTCATACAATATAATATTAATATATTACATCAATGAAAAATTATCAACAAATTAGATGGAACATTTTTTCCAACATCCGTGGTTGGTTTTATCGCGTCATTTCTGTTATATAGTCTTAGATGAATAGTTTTGTGTTGAAAATCCTTTTTCTTTTTTTCTTTTTTTTCTTTTTTTTCTTTTGGTCTAAGTCGTATCCTGAAGTTTTAAAAGTCCATTAATTAGTATATCAAGATTCACTGCAGCTTTTGTTGCATCTGTCACCACTTTTTTGGAGTACGTTCGGCGGTTCTAAGCGCATATATATATGGAAGAATACTTGATTACTTTGGACACAATTGCACAGGCTTGCAGGCTTGCTTCTGTGACCATACCTTTCAAGTAAAGGTTCTCCCTCCCTCCCTCCCTCCCTCCCTCCCTCGCCCCCACCCCCCCCCCCCCCCCCCCCCCCAACCCACCTCTCCCCCCCCTTCCCTTCTCTCCATGCATATGCATATGCAGTTTCTAGGCTTCTAGCGTCGACCTCCAATTCATTTCCTGTTTATGGGTTTATTATATATTTCTCCCCAAATAATCGTTCTTACTTCATATATTCAAAAGCCAGATCCTCTTCTAATGCTATTTTCTTTAAAGTATTTTAATTATTACTGTTTTCCTACATGCGCTCCATTTAATCTAATGGTTTATACTCTTGTTTCACTTATACTAGAAATAACCATTTGATTTCTGGATTTTTTTTTTCATTGTCATTTATAACATGTGGATTTCCTAATCATTTACCTAGCTAATACGTGGAATTATATTCATTACCTGCCTAGCATCATAGCATGAGGATGTTAATTTTTTTCATTTTCATTTTTTTTGGTCTGATATTTCATTTTGTTTCTAAACTAAATTAATATAGATGACGACCTGAAACTCACCGTGTATTATACTTGGGATCCAAATTCTACACATCGTACTTCATCCCATGCCCACTCTTTTTTTGCCACTTATACCACGATTTAGTGATATTTCTTGTCATAAAAGGTTTAGATTTGAATATCATGAATTGCGAATTCTATACAAATTCATTCTCTCACCCTTTACTATAAATATATACATTCTTAAAAAAAAAAAAAAAAAAAAAATCTTCGCCTTTTAGTCAACAAGAAGGGTTTAATAAAGGCAATGAACTTGTTAGTATTTTTTGGGTTTTTTTATTAATACCTTACATATTGTTAATTACTCTGCAACATTTCCTTTTTGTCAAAGTTTGTCTTAATACACCCATGTATTTTAAATTCACACAACCCTCTTAATATATACCTAACATTTTCAACATACACTCCACAATAAACATCCTAGGTATAAATACATATTTTATTTTATTTATTTTTGCTTCTCTGTGAAAACACAGAAATCGAGTTGAAGTAAAATGAAGTTGTTATCTGCATCTAAAGATATATAAACTTTGCAAAATAAAAGGAAAGATCATTGCAATGAGACTCAACCTAATTGCCTACAAGAGAGTGATAGTGGTTTTGAAAGTGAAACATTTACCACAAATTTATTTGTGGAGTATATTTACCAATATGTGAGATGTGAATAAGAATTTTATTTTTTATTTTTTATGATATGATGTGTATACCAAAAAAAATATCCTTAAAAAATGTGTAAAAAAAACATTTATTTCATGATAAGCTCTCGTACTGGGGAAATTTTTAGTTGTAACAGGAACACAGGTAGTACATTACGTGTTTCTATGTAAGTGGTGATAAATTTTATTTTTTATGTTATTAACATTTTAACACACATATCACACCATTTATATAACGGCAGATGATGTACCACTTCATGTAACAGTCACACTGAAAGATCTCTCCGCGTATTGTCGTGGATATTTTCCACCAAATATAGCCGAAGAAATAAAAGATTAATATGGGGAACGAAAACCAACTTTTACTTGCCTTTTAAGATTTTTAGGGTTTTTATGTATGTTATTCATAATATATTTTTATACATCATTTCTCTACCATCTTAAGTGACATTTGATGTGTATAACGATATCATTTGAAAAATTTGTAAAACCCAAAGAAATGAAGAAGAAAGACTCATCGTATACTACAATCATCATTTAATTAACTATTTTTTCTTAATTATTAGTTTATAATTCAAATTATATGGTTGTCCACATCAAATATCAACTAAGATGGTATGAAAATATAATACAAAAATATGATATGAATAACATTACTCATATATAATTGGGAACAACTTCATCGTCCATCCCATAGCGTCAGACCTAGGTTATGTCGGGACCCACCACCCTCCACCGCTATTCTTTTTGTACAAACAATCTCCCACCGTTGAATGCTCATTCCATTCAAAATTAAATGCGAAGTTCGTGGACACATTACCCTCCAATTTTTAAACTTTCCTCATTTTTTTTTTTTCTTTTTCTTCAGAGACAAAAAGAAGGCTCCGATCATAGCCACCAACAAACCTCACGTCCATGGCAACCAAGTTCTTGGCTCTCTGCAATCGCAACGAGAGCCGGGGCGACCTCTCTCCCCGGCCCCACTATCCCTCCATGCCAAAGTACCCCAAAGGTGTGGTGGGTGAGGAGACCAGCCTGGCGGCCGCAGCCGAGGCTAAGGCCCTGTTCTCTGTCATGGGCATGACGTGCTCTGCCTGCGCCGGATCGGTCGAGAAGGCGGTCAAGAGGCTCCCGGGGATTCGCGAGGCCGTTGTCGACGTCTTGAACAACCGGGCGCAAGTCATGTTCTTTCCCAATTTTGTTAGCGTAAGTCGCTTTACCTGTGAAGTGAATCTTTCATTTTGTTTTTGCTTTTCATTGATGATGGCACGTAGATAAATAAATTAGTGAGTATCACCGTTACCTGGGGTAATGAGAAAAAATATTCCCTAATTATATCCATTATATGTGATATGTCTTGGATTTGGCCTGTCAAACATGCGATTTAGGTCACCTAACACACGCCTCTTGAGGAAAACTTGGTTGTTCGCACCACCATCAAATACCTGATATTTCACACAATTCAAATTTGAGGAAAATCTGCGTGAGAATGTTTCCATTCTCAGTTTCCAGTTCAGCCGCCGGTCTTAGCTTTGGCCAAGGCCGGTGGCAGTCCCCTTTGGTTTTCTTTTTCTGTGTTTTCCCCTTTATATCTCAGCCCTTGCGCCTCAATTTAGTCTGCTTCTTGCCCCGATCGGAAAACTTGGTTTCCCGATCTCCATTTTCCCACTGTATTTCTCCTACCATGCATCCACTCTTTTCATCTTCTCTCTCTCCCATCTGGGTTCGCTCTCTCTTGACTTCACCTTGGACTCGATCTGCTCCGACCTTGTTCCGCCGTACTCTACGGCTTCATCGGAAGGTGCGTAGAGCTTTGGCTCGGGTGTTCGCACCACCATCTTCCACCTGCGTGTCGTTCTCGGCACTGTTGTCAGTGGTTCCACTGGCTTCCTTCCTAGGTTTCTACCATTGGTGGCGGCGGATTGGTTTTGTGTGGAGTTCGACTGAGGAGGACGACGTCTGCTTCTCTTTTTGTTGTTGGGACTTGGTTGGTTTTCACATCTGGTGCATGATGGGTTGCTGGTTCGTGGTCGCCGGAGCATGCTTTGGCGGTGGCTGGGGAACCTTGCGGCTGGGGTTTTTAGTTTTTTTCTTTTTCTGTGTTTTTTACCAGGCTCAACTCTCGGGTTGGGTTGTTCTTGTGGTGGCCACCTTTTGTTTGTGTTTTTGGGCCCTTGTTTTGTACGTACGTTGTTGGTAATGCAAGTTTACCTTTCATCGAAAAAAATAAAAAAACGCGCCTCTTGCGTTTTTGCTTTCCCAATTGTACATAATTGCTTCTGCACTTTTGCACACAAAGAAATTGTCCTCTTAATTTTAGAACTGGTTAAAAATTGGGATTTTCTAAGCTTCGATTCAGAGCTAAATTATTCTATCCCTAGAGAGAACATAGTTGTGGCATTTGGATTGAGTTTGCACACTTTTTTCCTCTTTCTGTAAACTCTTATTCTAGCATTTATAATAAGTAAATTAAAAAAAAAATCAAGGAACCATAATGAACAGGAATGTGTTGAATGAAAAATAATTAAAAGCCCTAAGTTTGAGACAGCGTTGTTTAAAGAGTTTGCACACTTGTTTTCTCCTTCTGTAAATTCTTATTTATTTCTAGCATTTGAATTGAGTAAATTAAAAAAGAATGAAGAAACAAAAATGAACAAGAATGTGTTGAATGAAAAAACGAACGTGTGAAGATCATTTTCCTAACAAAATTTTCTCTATCCATGAAAAAGGTGTACTTGGAGATCTAATCGAATATAAACAATAAGGAGATGTTATAAAGAGTTCAAATTCTGTTTGTATATTGTTTCTGCGTTGGTACGTATTGTGCTTATAATAAAGCCAGGTTCTTTGTAGATTTGGTCAAAAGTCAAGTATCAGACAAAAAAGCATACAAGTAGAACATCTTCTTTTACTTTTAAACCTCTTAATTCACGGCCTTAGCCTTAGCTGACGCTTAATCATAGTTCTAATCTTTGACTTAGCTACATAGTTTGTAGAGATTCACAAACCTAATTTTTCTTTATTAATTAAGAAAAAGAAGGCTTATCTTCCACACCAAGTACAAACCAAACTACAGTATTAAAATATAAGCAAACTCTAGCCTCTTGCTAGAATTAATATGTATATAAAAACGAAATTAATACTCTGCATGACGTCTAACAGTTTGACCAACGTGCTGAACATTTATCTGAATAGACCATTATTAACTTTAGGAAAATGATTTTCACACTACTGTTAATTTTGGTCGTTTGATCTTCTTTACTTTTAATCCAATGGCAAGAAAATGGAAAAGACTGTGCAAGGAGAGAACATGTGGTGTGAAAATCAAGTCCCTAATTTTAAGCTAAGGTAACGGAGATTTGCACCTTGAGTCGGACACTGATCTGGTTGCTTGCCTAAGCTATGTGTATTAGCAACAACATTAACCATTTGAAAGAAATAATTAGCATGAACACTTGAGACAGATGACATTTGCAACTATGTGAAAACAATTTTGATCTGTGTATTCATCCAACACCATCAATAAATTACCAAATTATAAGATCTTTGATTATTAATATCTAAAAAGTACTAATAGAGTTGTGGCTTCTATAATTTTATCTGCTATCATTTGTATTCTACAGAATACCGAGGTTTTACGTACGTAGAGAACTATTCCCTAGGAGACATCTCTAATAGTCTAGTTGAGCTAGCTTTAATTTGGGTAGAATCATTTTTTAAAGATTTTCGCAAGGGAAGTTTGATTCCTGACATTTAATATCTTGAAAGAAACTGAATTTTTGGCACTATTGCATACACCTTTCTACTGTCTAATAGTAATAACTAGTTTCTTGCTTATCATTTCCCATCATTTTTTTACTTTATTTATTGGTAGTTGGAATTTTTTATAGCTGTTGTCTTACATCTTGTAGGCGGAGAATATTCGTGAGACGATTGAAGATGTTGGATTCCAAGCCACGTTGATTAATGATGAGGGAAATGAGAAGTCCATATTGATATGCAGAATTCGGATAAAGGGAATGACTTGCACTTCTTGTTCTACTACTGTTGAATCCGCTTTACAGGCAGTTCATGGTGTACAAAAAGCCCAAGTTGCCTTAGCAACTGAAGAAGCAGATGTTCACTATGATCCAAAGGTTGTGAGCTACAACCAGCTGTTACAAACCATTGAAGACACTGGATTCGAAGGCATACTTATTACTGCAGGGGAAGACATGAGCCGGATAGAGCTTGAAGTTGATGGTGTAAGGACGGATCGCTCAATGAGAATACTTGGACAGTCTCTTCAAGCACTCCCTGGTGTGCAAACTATAGACTTTGATTCTGAAATCAAGAAAATCTCTGTTTCTTACAAATCAGATATGACAGGGCCAAGAAGTTTCATTAATGTGATTGAAACAACCGGGTCCAGGCGTTTCAAGGCAAAGATTTTTCCAGGAGGTGAAGCAGGAAGAGATAGTCATAGAAAGGAGGAAATTAAGCAGTATTTTGGAGTCTTTCTGTGGAGTTTGGTTTTCACTATTCCGGTGTTTTTAACCTCCATGGTGTTCATGTATATTCCTGGAATTAAGCATGGCCTAGAAACTAAAATAGTGAATAATCTCATGATTGGGGAGCTCATGAGGTGGATTCTGGCCACTCCGGTGCAATTCATTATAGGCCGGAGGTTCTATACTGGGGCGTACAAATCACTACTCCATGGTTCTGCAAATATGGACGTGCTCATTGCATTAGGAACAAATGCAGCCTATTTTTATTCAGTCTACTCGGTAGTGAGAGCTGCTACCTCTCCAGATTTTATGGGTACTGATTTCTTCGAGACTAGTGCCATGCTTATTTCATTCATTCTTCTTGGAAAGTACCTAGAGGTATTAGCTAAGGGGAAGACATCAGATGCCATTGCCAAACTGATGGACTTGGCACCTGAAACAGCAACATTATTGACACTAGACGAAGAAGGAATTGTGATAAATGAAGAGGAAATTGATAGTAGGTTGATACAAAAGAATGATATCCTTAAAATTATTCCTGGGGCGAAAGTAGCTTCGGATGGTTATGTTACATGGGGGCAAAGCCATGTTAATGAGAGTATGATAACGGGCGAAGCACGACCAGTCGCAAAAAGAAAGGGTGATTCAGTCATTGGAGGTACTTTGAATGAGAACGGTGTCCTACATATCAAGGCAACTAGGGTTGGTGCAGAAAGTTCCCTTTCTCAAATTGTACGGCTTGTTGAGTCAGCTCAGATGGCCAAAGCTCCTGTACAGAAATTTGCTGACCGCATTTCCAAATACTTTGTGCCACTGGTAAGAATTATAACATGATTAATTACTCAAGTTCTTTAAGGATTTGTTTTGGTTCAACTGAAAGGATACAGGAGGCTTTTTCTTAAAATGTGGTTTTAAGTTGCAGGTGATCCTACTTTCATTCTTGACCTGGCTTTCCTGGTTTTTGTCTGGAAGATACCATGGCTACCCTGAATCTTGGATACCATCTTCCATGGATAGCTTTGAGCTTTCTCTCCAGTTTGGAATCTCTGTCATGGTTATAGCATGCCCTTGTGCTTTAGGCCTAGCAACTCCCACAGCTGTCATGGTTGGAACCGGAGTAGGTGCATCTCAAGGTGTATTGATCAAAGGAGGCCAAGCATTAGAAAGTGCACATAAGGTTAGGAAGCGGCATCCTTATAGCAGTTTGATGCTTTCTATAGTATCGATATTGGCAGTTTTCTGCATTGGGGCAGTATAAGAGAAATTATTATGCAATTTAATGATCAAGTGTAACTATAGATTTGATTGATGATGTTTTAGGTGAACTGCATTGTGTTCGACAAGACAGGGACTCTCACAATTGGAAAGCCAGTAGTTGTTAACACACGACTCCTGAAAAATATGGTGCTGCGAGAATTCTATGAACTTATTGCTGCAGCTGAGGTCGGTTTTAACATATAAAACACGTCTGTAGTATTTTTAGAAATTCATGAAGAGTTTTTTTATATGTTCATTATTATCCACAATGATTGGAAGTTTCACTATTTTTTATGATATATATATCAGGTGAACAGTGAACACCCGTTGGCTAAGGCCATTGTTGAGAACGCCAAAAAGTTCAGAGAAGACGAAGAGAATCCTGCCTGGCCAGAAGCAAAAGACTTTGAATCCATTACTGGTCATGGGGTGAAGGCCATTGTTAGGAACAAGGAAATAATTGTTGGCAACAAGAGCTTGATGGTGGAGCGTAACATTGCGGTTCCAAAAGATGCAGAAGAGATACTTGCAGAAGCTGAAGGACTCGCTCAAACTGGGATTTTAATAGCTATAGATGGAAAAATAGCTGGAGTTCTGTCCATATCTGATCCACTGAAACCAGGTGCTCAAGAAGTAATTTCCATACTGAAGTCTATGAAAATTAGAAGCATAATGGTGACAGGAGACAATTTGGGAACTGCAAATTCTATCGCTAATGAAGTTGGAATTGAGACCGTTATAGCAGAAGCCAAACCCGATCAGAAAGCAGAGAAAGTGAAGGACTTGCAGGTACATATAATGAAACTTTGTTAATTTGTTACAAACTACAAGAGTATGTTCTTAACCTCATGCACACTGCATGCACGTTACTTAATTTCAATGTTCACAGGATAATTCCGGCTACATTGTGGCAATGGTGGGAGATGGAATCAATGACTCACCAGCACTTGTGGCAGCGGATGTAGGAATGGCAATTGGTGCAGGAACAGACATTGCCATTGAGGCAGCTGACATTGTTCTGATGAAAAGCAACTTGGAGGATGTGATAACTGCGATTCACCTTTCTAGGAAAACTTTCACCCGTATCCGTTTGAACTACATTTGGGCTTTGGGATATAACGTTCTTGGCATTCCAATAGCTGCAGGAGCCCTTTTCCCATCTACTGGATTTCGTTTACCACCATGGATTGCTGGAGCTGCAATGGCTGCTTCTTCTGTCAGCGTTGTTTGCTGCTCTCTGCTGTTGAAGAATTATAAGAGGCCGAAGGTTCTGGACAACTTGGAGATACGCGGAATAAGTATTGAGTGATTGATTAGGAGCTTTTTAATTCTGTTGTGAGTACGCGTGTAGGACTCAAGTTCGAGTAATTTGAGTAGTGGTTTGGCTGCAGTAGCAAATATGTAATAATGTAGGTTGTTTACATATGTTCTGTATATATAAACCTATACGGATGCAAGTTTCGTTAGAACACATGACATGCATTTGCAGTGTTGTTGTCGTAATTGATGGATGCTTGAAGCAAAATTTACTCCGGAGCATGAGTCAATGAAAACAAATAACTACAAGGTCGTGACTGAAATATGCAACCTCATCTAATGAAATTCACAGCTGCATGTTACCTATGGCGCATTCTAAAATTTTGAAGTAGAGGCACGTGTTGCAATTCTTTTGACAATATCTGGATGCAAAGTACAAACTGTTGTGCGGAAGCTTCAAATATGAAATCAAAGCTAATACGGCAAAATATTACAAGACAAATAATCTAAAAGACACAAGGATTTATACTGGTTCGGCGTAAGCCTACATCCAGTTTCGAGACGGCGAGGAAATTCCACTAATATCAAAAGGAGATTACAAATAGAGTTTTAACTCTCAAACCCAAATCCCACATACAACCAATAGCTCTCACACACCAAAGAAACAAATAGAGAAAGAAATATAATGAATAATTTCTTCTCTATACATATAGCTCAAAGCTATTACAACAACAACTACTTTGGTGGATGATTACTAACCAATTGAAGCAGCAACTTTTCTTCTTTTTGGGCTCTCTGCAAGACTCCCTTGCTCTCTGCAAAAAAGAGCTCTTTCTTGCTCTTCCTTCTCTCTGCTTCTTTTCAACCGAAAACAAAATGAGCTCTTTATTTCTCTCTACTTCTTCAAAACCAACTTATCTTTTTTTATTGAAAAAACACTCACGGGTGTTGAAGAAGAGAACAAAACTTTTCCAAAAGCAAAGGTCTTTTCCCTTTTTTCCTCCCCAAAACAAGGAAGGTGTTTCCCACCTTCTTTTGTTTATAATTTTTATAGCCAAAGTTATATTGTCTTGTTGTCCACTTGGTCACAAATCCAACACACACCTTTCAAAGATACATAATTTAACTTTTAGTGTAGTTTCCAAAAGTTTCCTTTTGATAGGATTGGAGATAGCCTTACCTTGGAAGATATAAAAGTTAGGATAGGGCACAGACTCGTGGCACCGTTTTTTTAACACTACTTTTAACACATATTTTTGTGGGGCCCACTTCGTAATACATTTTAATGATCCGAAACGTCTATCTTTTAGATCTTTCTTCAATGATCATGTCTACCAAAAATTACTCAAATCTGAAACCATATGGCGTAAAAGATAAATGTTGCCAAAGTAGTGTGTTGGGTTGAGAGGCATGCCCTTCATCTTGCCTTGGGAGACGACACCAGCCAAGTTGCACCTTCTGGTGAAAGCCGTCATGTTTTTATCTGCGTGCACGGGTGCAACTTGAGCCTTCTTTGACACCGAAGAATCCTACTCATTGTTTTGGGAAGTCCTTTCACGTGTTGCATAATCGTTCTTCATTGCTCCTAGCAAGGCCAAGCTGATGACACGCTCGCGCCTTCGACACTCTCCTTGCTCCCTCAATGACATCAGCTTGGAAGGTGCGTGTTGAAGTGTGGTCATGGTCTTTGCCTTGTTTCGAGTTGTGGCGCTAACAGAGTCTCCGCTTACAGCCGAAGTGCTCACACTTTTTGACTTGGTGGCAAGAACAGCTTGACCCCATCTTCAAAGCCATTGATTTCGACGATATATTTTGGATTTTGAATGGAGAAAGAGATGAAAGGCAGAGATTGTCCCAATGGGCGTGGCAAATTTGTAAATAGGAAGTTTCCTATGACAAATTAAACAGGAACATGTGTACAAAATAAATGTTCTGTATTAATGTAAATGTAGGGTTACAATTTTTTTACAAACTTGAATCCTCTGATTTGATCTCCAGGGTGAAAAATGTGTGTGTTGTTGATCTGAGAGTCATAATGACTTGATCTTGAATGAATGAATACCTCAAGGTTTTGGCTTGTGGGGAAGGAAGGACCGGCATGTATAGGAGTGCTTGGTGGTTCTTCACAAGAATGAAGGAGAATGCAAAGCGCTTTTTGGATATTCCGTGTTTGAGAATTTAGGAGTTCGGTGCTTGAGAGCTTCAACGTCTGGGTGTGAGAATGATTTTCTAACCCCTTTCTTTATCTTGGAGCCTCGTATTTATAGATTCTCCAAGTTTTGCCTACGAAAGAACCAAGACTTGATTTGTGTCTTGGTTCGTGATTTGACTTCATCAATTAATATTTGATTTAACCAAATACAAACCAAATAAATCAATGTTCCCAATTTGGCATTTCATTTTATTTAAATTTATATTAATTAATTATTTTATTTCAAACTAAAATCAAATAATACATTTCTGCCAAGTGTTGACATGTGTCCCTCTTGATGACTCATCTGGTTTTCACTACAAAACGAATTGTCATTGGCGAGGGTCAAATACCAACGGAAAAAGGCCTCATTGGTCGTCAAAATTGGTGCCATTAGAAATGCTTTTTTTTTTTTTTTTTTTTTTTTTTTGACCAACCGTCGAAAAATACTTTATCATCGAATCACAAGACTTGTCGTTAGTAGTTAGTCTTTCGTTGGAATAAATATTTGAAAATGACAAACTTGTTTAATTTCCGACATGTTAATATGGTCACAAATATTTAAATGGCTGTCAAAAATACTTTCCAAACGACATCTATTTTTGTGATGACATATTTTCAACAAAAACTCATGTAAGAAATTTTATTTTCAACAATGATTTATGTATTTTTGACGACCTAGCTTGTCGTAAATATTTATTTTTAATCATGTCCAGTTGTCATTACTGAGAACAAAAAACCATAAAAAGATACAAATATATTGTAAAAGAAAATTACTTTCAATGGCCAATTTGTACTGAACGAAATATTTTATATTAATGAAATAATATACAAGTTACCATAGAAGTAAAAAAAAAACCAACCTAATAAAATTAAAATACTGATTACAATCCTAAAATATGCCCAATGACACTATAGTTGTCCATTTCCACTTCCAAACAAACGTTGAGGAGTTTGAATGCAGCTTTCAAGTCTTCATGAATTCGCGTGTGTGCTCTTCTACATAGGTTGAGGAGTTCCTTTTGTTGCTTCAAGAGATTTTGTAGCATCTCCTACCTGAAAATCAAAGGTTGTAGTTTAAACCAAAATAATTTTGACTAGAACTATGCTAATATCCATGTATAATAAAACATCATATTAAGGAACTTATATACTAGTTTTTGGAAGAATATGATTAATAGGGCAAAAAACCCAGATCAGATCTAGTAGTAGCTTAGTTACTAGTGGCAATACAATGAGCCTACAACGCATATACTGACTATATAAAAGTTCTGAAGAATTAAATTCATAAGTTCTGAACATGTACATTTGGAAAGTAAATTTTGTACAAGTTCTGTAAATATAAGTTTAGCTTTTTTTGTTATATTTATAAGTTCTGTTCTTTTAATTGCTGGCATCGTTTCTCCATCCCCATATCGTCTTTGAATTCTAGTACCATAACATTAAAGCCATGATTGTTGCATAGATACCAGATGAATGGAGGACAATCAAATTACGATAATGAACCAACTTAATCACCTAAGACAGAAAGGACACACCGAATGGAAATGTACAAACGCAAATCCCCTTGAGACATGAATAAATTTGTCTCTAACAAGACGAAAATCCTGCAGAGTAAGGACAGCATTGAGATATGTTCAACGCAAGTTCAACTATTAAAGTAATTAGAGAGGACAGCATTGAGATATGATCAAATAAATGGACTACAAGAGAACACATATATGAGTCGAAACGAATAGACTGAAAAGTTGGAATTAATGGAGACCTAAAGGACAAAAGCTTCCCTTGCTGAAATCACAATTTTGTTACAAGATTAAGGTACTTCACTTGCATATCAAATTGCAGCTATCAGTCTCAAGATATCCAAATTGCAGCTGCTTAAATATATGACAAAATCAAATGATGCAAAACTGTGTAACATTCACAAAAATCATGCAAAATATTTAATAAACAAGGGAAGTGTTATTGGCATTCTAAAAATCTCATTCTACACTCCTCACAAATGTTTTTTTTTTTTTTTTTTTGCTAAATATAGAAAGTTTGGAGTGTAGAATGAGAATTTTGGAGTGCCAATAACAATTCTCATAAACAATTACTAAACGTTGAAAGGCATTATGAAATTCTCATATCAATTACTTGCATCGTCCAAGCAAGAACCACATGGAGACCAAGGAAAAACAACAAAATTGAAACGTGAAAGGTAAAATATTAATAGCATTCACCAAAATATGCAGAAGGGAAGCAATTTTACAGATCCCGTTTCCTTTAGGGTATTGTCCCATACACGGTGACTAGCCCACCGAGATTGGGCTATGATTTTTCGAATCCAATACTATTTTTTTAAGCGTTCCTGCTAATATTAACCCCGAATGTTATTATTTTGCTGTTACAATCAAACCTGGATGGTTACGATCTATTGAATTAATTAAAGTCACCTGCAATCCCTTAATCTGTCAATTAATCCAAAATTATTGGTCTGAAGCTCACTTTTTGGCAATTAACAATTCAATAAATTATTTATTTTCTTTGAACCGTTGACTATCTTTCATAATCTCGACGCACTCACACTTGGGTCCCTGAAGCAATCCACAAATTCACTACACTTAGTTGTATATTGTATTATGTTTTTTTGCAGGTACCCCTATATATGAACTAGATGTTCATAACTAAATCAAACCTATAGTTTCGAATTTAACGCCTTTGAAACCCGAAGTTTTCATTCAAAACTTACCACATGAAACCCGTAGCTTTCATACTTAAATTAAACCAATACATGTCTATAGAACCCGAATGTTCTATAATGTATGTCTATGGTTTTCCATATGACTAACCACGTTTTTGTTGTAACCTCTGTTTTAGGGACATGTTGAACTTGAGCAAGTTCGATTTCACCACTTTGGAAGTATATGGAAGAAACTACCTAAAGTGGGTTAAAGACGTGAAACTCCATCCTACTGCAAAGAGTCTTCAAGCCACCATCAAGGAACCTACCGATGAATCCGTCGACGAAGCTCAGAAAGCTACTATTATGATCTTCATCTGAAGACACATCCATGATGCATTGCAGATAGAGTACCTCGTTGAGGAAGACCCACGCACACTTTGGGTTGCTCTGGCCAATTGCTTTGATCACCAGAAAAACATTACTTGCCTGAAACAAAACACAACTAGCAGCATTTACACTTCCAAGACTTTAAGTTTGTGAATGAATACAACTCTGAAGTTTGTAGAATTCGAACACTGCTTAAGTTCTTGGAGAAGACCTATTCGAACTTCAATGCCACCAATATTGTTCTGCAGCAACAATATAGGGCACATAAGTTCACCAAATTTTCAGATTTGATCTCTGTTTTACTTCTCGCTAAAAAGGAGAACCAGCTTTTGATGAAGAATCATCAAGCTCGACCTACTGGCTCGAACGCTCCGCCTTAAGCGCATGCGACAAGTTCTAGCAGCCATAACCAACGGAAACCCCGTCGTGGCAGTGGAAATGGGTGGCAAGCCACGCCACGGGCCCAAGGTTAACAGAGCAAAGGCCCACCCAAGGGAGGAAATTTGACTCAGAAGCACCAACCCCTTGCTCCTAAGGCCCCAAACTTCAAGAACAAGGTGTGGCCGAACCCCCCCTTTATTTTTCTAGGTTTTTGGTTTAATTTTTGGACAATTTTTCTAAGTCTTTGGAATTATTTGTTTGATTTTGGTTTGTTTTGAATTATGGATAACTATTTTTATGGACATTATTTCTCGATTGATTAATTGAATGAATGAAATTATATTTATGCATATGACCAATTCAATTAATTTATTTCTAAGTATAACTAGTGGGGAAGTTAGTTGTCTAGTTGATAGTGTTACCATGCACACCATCTTACGTGAGCAACACTATTTTACTAACTTCGTACCTAAAAATGCACCTTTGACAACCCTCTCAGGCCCATCCAACCTGATAGAAGGATACGGAAATACCTGTATAATGTTGTCTAATGGTACTGAATTAACCATTAAAGAGGCCCTCTATTCTCCATGTTTCGGAAGAACGTTACTGAGCTTTAGGGATATTTGAGATAATCAAGATCATGTTGAAACCATTAAAGAGAATGGTTCTGAATTTCTTTGAATCACTTCTTACGAATATGGCCAGAAGCGTATTCACAAGAAGCTGGAACGTCTCTCGAATGGGTTGTACATAACAACCATCCGATCCTTATAGACCCACCACGTGGCCGGCCCTATGCCTGTGTTCCAGAGCATTCTCCTACTTTGGCATAATTGTATGAGACATCCCGGACGAGATATGATGCACCATATCATCAAAGTATCACATAGGGATCACCTAAAATTTTATCCCGGCCATCTACCATGCAAAGCATACTCCCTGGGGAAGTTGAATATTCAACCCTCAGATACAAAGATTATTCACAACCCCCCTAAGTTTCTTCAGAAGATTCAAGGGAATATTTGTGGACCTATGCAACCAACATGCAGACCATTTAGATACTTTAGGATGTTGGTTGATGCATTGATGTGTTGGTCACATGTCTACTTATTGTCCTCACTCAATGTTGCATTTACGAAACTCCTAGCTCAAATCATTAAGCTTAGGGCTCACCACCTTGATTATCCGATTAAGTCAATTCGATTGGATAATGCTGAAGAGTTTACATCACAAATTTTTGATGATTATTGCATGTCAATTAGGATTGCAGTTGAATATCCTATAGCCCATGTTCACACCCAAAATAGCCTGGCATAAGCTTTCATAAAGCACCTTCAAATGATAGCTCGGTCTTTAGTTATGCGAGCCAAATTGCCGATATCTGCCTAGGGCCATGCAATATTGCACACAGCTATATTGGTTCGCCTGAGGCCCACTGCTACCCAACCTCATTCACCATTACAGTTGGTACTGGATACGAGCCTGGCGTCTTGCATTTACGTGTGTTTGGGTGCGCAGTCTATGTGCCAATAACGCCGCCACTATGTACCAAACTAGGTCTTTAGAGAGGAATGAGAATCTATGTCAATTATGATTCACCATCAATTATTCGTTACTTAGAGCCCTTGGCAGGAGATCTCTTTATCGCACGTTTTGCAGATTATCACTTTGATGAGACAGTCTTCCCGTCTTTAGGGGGAGATAAGATTACTAATGTTCCTGTAGAACGCCGCCAATTGTCGTGGATTACTCCCACTTTGTCTATTTAGATCCCCACACTGCTCAGTCTGAAATTGAAGTGCGACATATTCTAGATTTTCAGAGCGTTGCTCAAAGCATGCCAGATGCTTTCACTGATGTAGCAAAGGTGACGAGACCACATATACCCGCTGCAAACGCATTTGCAATGATGGACGTACTTAACATACGCCATAACACCACCTTGGAAGGCCGGACAGTCGCCAAGGATGGGGCGGCCCCACCTTCCACAATGTTCGGTACACTGGCGGCTAGCCAATCATCTGCTCTTACCCTAAAGCATGGCAGATCCCCTGTTCAAAGGATTCACAAGCCTGGAAGAGGAAAACGTCACAAACTAGTGACCCTAGTCTGAATCCGACCACCGTTTACTCATATGTTCCAATGCATGAGGTTTTTCTAGATTACAATGATGTTTTAGACGAGAAAAATTGGCCTCCTGATAATCGTGAAATTTCGGTCCATTACGCAGTATTGGATGAAGTTTAGAATCAGAATAAGATGATTGTCGATGATGCATTTATGTATACAGTTGCTACTGACATCATGCTTAGTGATGACATTGAACCACGTTCCGTTGATGAATGTCGATGTAGAACTGATTGGTCAAACTAGAAACAGCAATCCAGGTCGAACTCGATTTGCTTGCGAAACGTAAGGTGTTTAGGCCCGTAATTCTTACTCCACCATATGTGAAGCTCGTGGGCTACAAGTGGACTTTTGTGATGAAGCGTAATGAGAAGAATGAAATAATGCGATACAAAGCACACCTCGTAATGCAAGGCTTCTCTCAACACCCTATGATTGATTACAAGGAAACGAATTCTCCGTAATGGATGTCATAACGTTCAGCTACCTTATCAGTTTGGTAGTTTCCAAAAAACTGAATATGTAACTTATGGACGTGGTAACTGCGTATCTTTATAAGGATCTAGATACGGAAATCTACATGAAAGTTCCAGAAGGACTTCCATTGACTGGTTCAAATAATTCTAGACCATGGAACACCTTCTCAATTAGATTAAAGATATCACTCTACGAATTGAACAATCAGGCCAGATGTGGTATAATCGTCTAAGTGAATATTTGACGAGTCAGGGTTATGTGAACAACGAACTATGCCCATGTGTGTTCATTAAGAATTCACATTCCAGATTTGCGATCAATGTAGCTTATGTCGACGACATGAACCTCATCAGAACTCCCGCAAAGTTTAAGGAAATTGTTGTTCACTTGAAATCGAAATTTAAAATGAAGAATCTTGGGAAAACTCAATATTGTCTTTGCCTAGAGATCGAGCATTGTTCTGATGGAATCCTAGTACATCAATCGAACTACATCCAAAAGGTGTTGGGACGTTTTAATGAGGATAAAGCGAAGCCTTCGAATACTCCTATGGTTGTTCGGACTCTAGATGCTAAATGAGATCCCTTCCATCCCAAGGAAGATGATGAAAAGATTTTGGAACCTGAAATTCCATACCTAAGTGCAATTGGTGCTTTATTGTGTTTGGCTCAATGCATTAAACCCGACATCTCCTTCTCTGTTAATCTTTTGGCTAGATACAGCAACACACCTACATGCAGACACTGGAATAGTGTTAAAGACATTTTTCTCTACCTCAAGGGTACGATGGATTTGGGCTTGTTCTACACCTATGAATCCTCAAAAAGAGTCGCCGCCCCTCTCTGTCCTTGGTTTCATTCTCGCCTAGTTGGTTACACAGATGCTGGTTATCTATCTGACCCATATAAGGCACGTTCTTAAATAGGCTATGTCTTTACCGTTGGAGACACCACAATATCTTGGAGGTCTACCAAGCAAACGCTAGTTGGGACTTCTTTGAACCATGCTGAGATTCTCGCCTTACATGAAGCCTTGCGTGAGTGCTTTTGGTTGAGATCAGTTATGGAACATATTCGAAGCACTAGTGGTCTTACTTCTGTAGTTGACTTTCCTACAACAATCTTTGAAGACAATGCAACATGTATCGAGCAATTAAAGAAAGGATACATCAAAGGAGACAACACCAAGCATATAGCACCGAAGTTTTTTTATTTTCACCAGCAACAAGAGCATCAGAACATTGAAGTCAAGCAAATTCGTTCCCAGGACAACTTGGCCTATCTTTTCACCAAGTCATTGCCCAAGTCTACTTTTTAGAAGCTCGTCCAAGGAATCAGTATGCGTTAATTATCTGAGTTGAATTGATTGTAGTTCTCTTATTTGGAAGTTATGTCTAACTCATAGGGAGTATCCAGAAGCATACTCACTTGATCTTAATGTACTCTTTTTCCTACTATTAGGAGCATTTTTCCCATTGGATTTTTTCTACCTAACGAGGTTTTGATGAGGCACCCATTCTGGGATGATCATACTCCGTTGAGTTCACTACTTTTGTCCCGTTTGACATTTGTTTTAGACATTATGCATACTTCTCACTTTTCTCCTTAGTCAACGGGTTTTTACCTGCTTTAGGTTTTACTATAGCGAGTTTTTGTGAGTTTTATTACCAATGCATCCTTTTTTTAAATTTGAGATTCGCATTCGCCTGTTGTGCCGATAACTTCATCAACTGTTCTACCTCAACTGATGAAGACCTGATGCGAAGTTTTGTTTGAGTATTTACACACTCAAGGTGAATTATTGCAATCCTATTAGATTAGGAATGTGATTGTGTAAATTCTAGTGTATCTAGAGATATCTTGGAATATTCCCTTTAGTAGATATTATCCTATTAGAGTTGTAATTCTATTAGGTAAAAGATTTAACGTCCTATCATACTACTATAAATAAAGGCACAATGGGGTGATACAACACACACCTCAGAATTACATCTCTCTCATCTCTCTCTCTTGCCGCCGACCCTTTTCCCTCTCTAGCCCTAAATACAATTCAGTAAAAGGCTTACAACACAGTGTATACTATGTCGTCATTATATCATCGTTGTGTTATTTATATATAATCAATATGTCGTAAACTTTTGTAATATGTAGCTAATTTCCCAATTAAAAAAAATAGCTAACATAAAGACAGAAACGTACAAAACCAAGTAAAATAACGTAAACAAAAATTCAGATGAACCAAAAGTTAATAAAAAAAAAATAATTGTTGTAACCAACACCCATGTATATAGCTTTTTGGTAGTGCAATTATTTTGGATTATTGAAAGAAAAGCATCCTCGCCAAATTCTTTTCTTATTGATCCTAGAGATTCCGTGATCGTGACCGTTCATCGTACATCATGCGGTCAGAAATCCTTTCAAAATTTAAATTTTAAAATTAAATATAAATAATACCTAACAAAAACTGATGTCACGATTACGATGAATGGTCACGATTACGGGATCCCTAAGATCCCCAAGAAAAGGATCTGGCGGGAATCCTTTTCCTTATTGAAATGCCTACAAATGCAATTCCCAGTGCCATTCACTCATATATAAAAAAAACACTAAAATAATAATAGTTATAATGATTGAAGTACATGATTGATAAGTAAGGGTAATTCTAGAAAGATCAAAATTTTAAATTAAATTTACGAATTAAATAATGTGTCACTAATAGAAAATAAACACGTTAATCAACGTTTAAATAATAATTCAATCATCAATAACCATATCATTTTGTTTGCAAATTTGGTTTTAAAATATGGTCTTTCTAGCATTACCCGATAAGTAATTACTGTATTAATTATAAGGTTAATGCCAAGAAGACCACATTTTTAAACAAATTTTGTAAACAAAATTATGGGGTTGAAAATGATTAAATTATAACCTAAGTATTAATTAACGTGTTATTTTTTATTTATTGATAGCACGTTATTTGATTTATAAATTTAATTTAAACTTTTAATCTCCTTAGTATTATCTATATTATTAGCCGTGACAGTTGATGCGACAAACGATGAAAAAGCAAACCCAATTTCAGCATCTGTAAGCTTTTGAGGAGGACCTGGGATTTAAAATTAGTTGCCGTGCGGTCCTCCTGTGAAATGTGGATGATTCATCGCCCACGAAAGAGACAGCTCGGTGGCTATATATATATATATATATATATATATATATATATATACACATATATACATACATACATACATATATACACACATATACATGTATATATACATACATACATATATACACACATATACATGTATATATAACATATATACATGTATATGTGTGTATATATATATATATATGCACACTTTGTAGGGCTCATTCTGTAGTTTTATTTGTAACGATTCAAGTCGGTTATATTTTAGTAGATCACTTATAGATTATTCTTGTAAAAAAATTAAACAAATTCAAGATCATAAGATATTTATTTGTAATGAAGACAATTGACAAATACGATTCAGAAAAAACCACAAAAATGACTGTCATTTAATTCACCGATCATATGGTTTCAAATTTTGATATTTTTGGTAAACATAATCTTTAAAGGAAGACATAAAACAAGGACTAGGATTCTCTCCCCTTCTCTTCCTATCCCCTTCTATCCTCTCCTCTTACATTCTCTTATTTTGTCTCTCTCTTGCTATAAAAAATGAATATAAGATGTTGACGTGGTTTAACCGTGACCATTCAAATAGAAAGGGAAGGAAGGGGAAGAAAAAAAGAAATGAGAGAATTCTACTCCATAAAATAAACGGTTCAAACCATTAAGATACATTACCAGATAGTGCGTATAAAATAAGTATCAAAATAAATGTCCTTTGAAACCTCAACATTTGGTTCTGCTTTCATGCCTATCGAGATTATCAATTTCTCTTTTTAGTGGGGAGGAATAGTGCGGGAATGGTGGTTCTCAGACGAGGGAATCTCGTTGAATCAGTCTTTTTCACCACATCATGGCTATGGAAGTCGAAGGAAGAAATGTGAAAGTAGGGTCTGCTAAGCACCCAGACTCAGAATTCATTGAAAATGGAGTTCTTGGTGAGATTAAGGCCCATTTTCAACAACTGGAATTATATAAGCCAGAATCCTTTCTTCTATTCTTTTTTAACCCAATTAGATGTCTTCAACATTTTTAATTTCGCTAATATTTTGTAAATATAATCTATGAGATGCAACTTGAAAAGTAGATGATTCGGATTGTTAAAGTTCGAGGTAGTGTAGACCTCACAACTAATCCCTATATATATATATTTATTTATATCTAAAACTTCCAAATGGAACATTTCTGAAGATTCTCCATATTCGAAGATCCAAGTGCTTATATATATATATATATATATATATATATATATATATATATATATATTACATTATCGTCTCCTAAAGCATCTGCCTGGTAGCCAGATATCATAAAATAATTGTCCTTTTTGTTATTGTTTTCCTTTATTATTATTAGGCAAATTAAATTTGGTTTTATACAGCATGCGCACCCATGAGATTAAAAAATAAGTTAAGAGTAGAGCAAGAAGGCAAAGGATGAATCAGAAAGCATTGACATGGTTGTGGAGAAGAAAGCGTTCTCTAACAAAACAGTATAATCAACTTATATTATTACACTGTCAAACTAATTAAATCTTCAATTAGTCGAATTGCATGTAAATTTTGAACAGTAGTTAAATATTAATCATATGATCACCTGTTTACGAAAGAAAATAGACAACCTCATCACAAATTGCGTGTAAATTTCGACAAGCATTATATTGTAGCATACTTTAACTAGCAATGTCGAATGGCGTGTTGCATATCCTTGAATTGGCCCTCGACTTCGCAAGTCATTCTCTTTAGTTTAAGTCTTTATTTCTTGGATCAATTGATCATGAGAACGGATCCGGATTTGTTGATTTTTTCGACTCTTCAATGTGTTTTAGGGTGACCATTGAATCAGATATAAATGAGAAAGTATAAATATGAGAGGAAAGCTTAAAGGGGTTTCCTTCTTCAACATATTGTTGGCTTGCAATAAGGCCACAGTGACACTTAGCACAAAAGTTAACTTCTAGCAATAAATGGGTCCAAAGTAACTAAAAATTGGATATATTTTAAAAGTCAAAAGTCACTAAAAATTGGACTTATTTCAAATTTTTCCTTTATTTTTTTTGGATTATTAAGGTTCCTTCTCTAAAGTCAGCCACATATTACTCTAATCATCTCATTTGTCTTCTTTGTTTATTGAACATTAGCCTCGTTAAGCACTATTAGAAATTACTATTTGCCCAACGAACTAAATTTGATTGTGCAAATAAACTTTACACGATTGGAAAAAAAATTGTGGATTACCTCAACTGGGTCTGGAGATCACGGTATAAGGAGTGGAAGTACAAGCTCCACAAGTACTATGACTCATGTCCGACACTACATGCAACACAAGCGGACCTGCCTAAGGAGTTCCTGGAGAGGGTGGACAAGTGGCACTAGCTTTGCGCTCACTCTGAGAGTGAAAAGTTCTAGGTAATTTTTTTTTAAATTTTATATTAATTTCATTTGTATGCTATATTTGTTTTTTTATCTTCATTTAAGCTAACACTTTTTAATGTGCAGAAAGTATCGGCGGCAAATAAGGGAAGCCGAGAGCAGAAGCCGTAGGAGCGCCACTCAGGTTCTTGACCCCTATCTTACCGAGTTGAGTAACAGTGGGAGGCTAGGGAGAAATTACCAGATGTGGTGGTCTGGGGGGAGGCCCATGACAACTATGGCAAAATGTTGCGGATGAGATTTATCTAAGTATATATTCTTCCATAACTTTGTATATTATTTTTAATTACTATTTATGGTTTAAATTCCAATTGACTAACTTCATATTTTTTTTTTTTTTTTTTTTTGTAGGCTTCACTGGTACAGAAGAAGGACGAGTACCTCACCACTCTCTCCCAGCATCATCTTAACGTGCTTGTGGAGGAGCTGACACCCGACCCAGAAGTGTCTCTCTAGGTGCTGATGAATGGGGTCGGCCAAAGGAAGGGCAAAGAAATCCACGGCCTTAGGGCGGGTCGAGTCGGGGAAGTCGGGTCCTGATCTTCGTCGAGTTCCAATGCAGCGACCGAGACCGAACCTTGACTTCAACAAGTGGACGAGGAGCTGGCACGTTAAAGGGAATTAGCCCCCCAGTACTTCATGGTCGTATCCCAAAACTTATCAGCTTATGTCATTATGATTCCATCGTCACCGCCCGAGTTTATGCCACTTTCCCACGAGCCACCCCATTCATCATCCCAAGAGCCCCCTGTGTAGCTGTTCGATAAGCCGCCCCAGCAGTGACCAAGACCTCCCGTAGTTTACTATTCCTATTTTTTTTAGTAATATATTTGAACGAACATTTTTTTTTTTGGGTTGTATATATTTAGTTTCAATTTTACAATATATTTTTTAAATCTTCGTATTTAATATCTTTTATCTGTAATTATTTTTTTAATTAATTAATGAAGCACAAAATTGATATTTTCTTTTAATATCATACTATCTTGCCCGACGAAAATGTTGTCTCTTAAGCTCTTTCTGCGCGACAGAGTTCATCAGATTTTCTCACTGTATTGTTTTAATATAAAATGACGATTAGGTACAATTTGTTGTTTGAGATCACCTCCGTTGCATAATTTTGCTCCTACACGACAAATGTAATCGTAAGGTAAGTCGGTTTAAACCGAGACTTGGATAGGTAACCAGTCGGCCTCAACGCAGTGTTGTTTATCCAAACTAAAGATGCTCCTTCGTCAGCTGATTCTACGGTGACAGTGTTGTTTATCCAAACTGAAGATGTTCGCCGGTTGCCTTCACAGTGCTGTTTATCCAAACTGAAGATGTGTTGGCAGAAAAAGAAAAGGAAAAAATCTCAAGGTGTTTGAGAGGTTTGGCGCAGGGCAATTGTATGTTGAATTCCAAGTCCTTTTTTGTTGCATGATTTCTTGTATTTATAGCACCCACTCCTTGAGATCGAATCGAACCCCAATCTGGATTGGGAGTCCTTGTCCCGTTCCAACTTTACTTCGAACAAACCTACTCCCATTAGGACTTTGAACTTTCCCCCCTTCCGAGGCTTTATTCCTTGCTAGCCGGGAATCCTGGTTGCACCAGGACTTCCTCGACCCTTTTTATTTATCTGGACTACTCCTTCTTAGGATAGGACTCGACTGACCCTGCTAACTGGCCCGGAATCTATCACGCAGCCCATAGCATTTGACACAGCTTTGGGCCGAGCCAACCCTATGCTCGGCCCAACAATATTATTTCGGGCCCAAACATTGCCCCCTCGCTTCTAAGGTCACTGACTGTCAACCTTTGGTCGGGCTTCGACCTTGAAGAAGCGGAACCATCTTTTGCTTTTTAGACTTCGCTTTTCTTGATAACCATTACTATGCACATTTATGGGACATGATTGCACTATCCTCGTTACCCCCGACGTACAGCCACGTGTCGACTCTATGTCAATCATAACAACTTTCAATCATGGCCCTCGAAAACGTGCACCCACCGAAGCGTCTCTTCCTCATTAATTCATTAAAACCGTCGCCGCACGCAATCGTGCGTCCTGGATCCTCGAAAACCTCGATCCTATCCTTACAGGTTCCCAAAATATCCGAAATGATTGGGGTCATTTCCCGGTAAAATTTCCCCCCAATTCAAACTAGTGCTTTCGAATACTAAACGTTTGATCTTCTTTCTGAAACGCCTATAAATACCCAAATTTCTACCATTCGTATCCCACGCTTTCAGAAATTTTGAAATATTCCCTTTGCCATTCCTGCTTGCTCAAACAACGACCTCAAGTTCATCTCTTTGAAGCCCCCTTTTCAAACCTACGCACCACTCCATTCTTTACCAAAGGCCTCCTTCATCTCCAAACTTTCCGACGAGTGCAACAAATGCAAGGACTTCATCGACCAGAGCGCTACGCTTCGAAAATGATCTAGCCACCACTCACCAAATTCTGGGTCCATTATTCAAAGATGCAGTGCCGTCGTGCATCACCAACCTTCTCAAGGAACAATGCTTAACACCCTTGCTGCAGGGGTTCGATTGGTCGAAATGGTGCTTGGCACGGCCTCAAGGAGCTTGGCCCTCGATTACTGCAGCTTGGGCCGCCTGGGTCGACCAAATGCGTGCATTCTTCAGCGAAGAGTGGAAAACTATCGGCACTTATGACGCCATCATGCTCTTGACCATGGAGATTACCATGGACAGAGAACTGCTCATGGCGGCCCTGAGTTTATGGTGTTCGGCTACCAACACCATGATCCTCCCCTTCGGCACTCTCGGCCCCACCATCCTTGACATCTCGGCTATCTTTAGGACTTCCCCGTTTGGTCTCCCAATTGATGCCGCTTTCTCCGAATACCCCTCGCCTCTCGACCTAAAAGTGCTGTTTGACGAATGGGCCGTCGAGACACTCAGCCGAGGCGATAGGGAGCCTTAAAAAGAGGAAGTTCAGAAGCTACACAAGAACTTCTTCAATTACAACACTCTTATCCTTCATTTCGCCGGCCGAGGCGAGGAGAGCCTTAGGAAGGGAGAACATGAAGCCTTCCTATTCTATTGGTACAACAAATTTATTTGTTGTACCAGGTCGAACAAGTGCTTGGTCGAGAATATGTCGGTGGCTCAGGCCCTGGCTAGTGGTCACTCTTTGGCGCTCAGTCTGGCCATCCTTGCCAATCTCTTCCGCTGTTTGGCCGAGACGACCATCAACAAAATCGACCCGTACCAAACCGGACCCTTCTGGGTAATCCAACTCTGGCTGCAGGTTTACTTCTCCACCCTTCAGCCCGAGGTTCCCGTTTTCCAGTGCACGGCCCTCAACTAGCCTCTCGACCGGCGCCACCTCACCGGGCCGACGAAGTCCTCAAACACTTCTTCAGCCTCGACGTCCTCTCTGACAACGAGTTCCTGGTGTGCCGGCGTCAGGAATATCCCGCCTCGGTCAGGCTTCCGACGGCAGCGTGGGCCGAGACCGAAGATGCTGATCTTCGTCAACATTAGGGGTCATTCGTACTAGCCTGCGACCTCCCCCTTGGTTGCGATGCCCGCTGAGCTAGCTGGGAGGTATGATTCCACCGCTATCCTTTGTTTATTTAGCCTTCTAGTCGTAACAAAAGTTTCCTCAGGACGATGAGAGCGACGAGATCCCGCTGTGGTCGAGGCAGCCGTCCAACCGGATCTACCTACGGCGAATCGTGGAAAGAGGCCTCTGGCCGATCCTGAGACGACGGTCGAAACGCCACTCCATCCGCAGGATGAAGACCTCCCCATTCCTCCACAAGAAGTTTCCTCGGCCTTTGTAAGTCTTCTTTCTTTTATGTTGATTTTATCATGACACTTGTTCTTAAAGAAATATTAAATGTCAGGTGCCCGAACGTTCATTTCACCGATAATTTTATGCGCCGACAGGCGTTGTCTATATTTCCTGGGCACCGTTGTGGCCATCAAATGTAGATAACCTCCATCGACCGCGTGAATTGAGAAGCGGTCTAAGGCACTGGGCTCCGCCATTAAGTTCCGTGGGTTTGAGCAATGACCCCTTTGTCAAAAACAATCCCAGAGGGTATGGCCGAAGTCTCCTCCCGGCAGGTCTAAAAACAATCCCTTTGTCATGCACTACATGTATTTCACATCTTATTTTCCTTTACAAATTTCCCTCTATGTGCAGCCTTCGTGGGAAGTAGAGCTCGACGCTTTTCTTCAGAGCACGACTGGTAAGGTCGGCTCCTCTGCTGCTCCTGCTGAACCAGTGGAGGCCGTGCCCGAGGCCCAAGCTTTGGTCAAACCGCACGAACTCCTGTCCTTCTCTATCTCCTAAGTTCTCCAATGCAAGGGTCTTGACTCCGTTGAGGAGTGCTTAAATGACCTTACCAGCGGCGGTTACCTGAGCACGGAGAATATCTCCTACCTTACTGACCTTCTGGAGCAGACTCGACAGCACTTCACCATTTTCGAACAAGCTCTGCGGGCCGAGGACGACTTGAAGGCGGCCAAGGTCGCGCATGAGGCGAGCCGAGCGGAGGTGAAGGTGATAAAAGCCAAGAAAGCGCAGCTGACCGAGTTTGATCGCCAGATCTCCGACCTCCAATGTCAAATTGCTGAGCTTCAATGGCAAAGGTCCGCTACTGCTTCAGAGCTTGAGAGAGATTTTGAGGCCAACAGAACTCGGCTTACGGCCTTTGCTACCGGCGTTCGGCACATCCAGCAACTGCAGCTCAATAAGAAGACGAGGCAGGCTGAGATAATTTTGAGCGAAATGAAGTGGCTGGAGTTAAAAGCTGCCCTCGAGACTTTCCTCCCTTTTACCCCCTAGAAAATTATTTTTAGGAGCCTCTCGAATGTATCTGTTCATTTTTGTTATGAATTAATACAATGGTATTTATTCTTGCATTTCCCACGTGACTGGATAGTACTTTTTCAAAAATTTTCCATTAATCGGCAATTTGTGAATTAAACCGGTCTGATCTCTGAGATAATATGCCCCATTACCGAGAACTTTGTGAACAATGAATGGCCCTTCCCAATTTGGCGACAATTTGCTAAACCTGGGGTCCTTAATCCCAACAGGCAACACCGTTTGCCAAACTAATTCTCCTTCGCCAAACGTTTTTTGTCTGACGCGCTGGTTATACGCTCGCTCGACAATTTTCTTATGTGCTATTAATAAGTTACTCGCGTCGATCTGATTTTCTTCCAAGTCTTCTAATTTTTGTCGCATAGCTTGACTATATTCGGCACTAAACGAACTATTTTGCTCGATCACTCGTAATGAGTTTATACTCAACTCGACTGGTAACATAGCATTGTGTCCATAAGTAAACGCGTAAGGAGTCGTTCCGGTGGCCGACTGGGGTGAAGTTCGGTATGCCCATAATGCTTCGTTTAACTTTAAATGCCACAGCCCAGGCCTCTCTCTTACCCTTTTTTCGAGAATGCCGATCAACACTTTATTGTTTGCCTCAGCCTGCCCGTTTGCCTGTGGGTAGTACGGCGTAGATTGCTCAAGTCGGATATTCAGACCTACCGCGTATTCCTTAAACCTGTCGGCCGTGAATATGGTGCCATTGTCGGTTATGATCGTTTCTTGCCTCGACCCACTTAGTGAAATGGTCAGTTGCTACTATTATCCACGCATATTTTGCCGCTCCCGACGATGGCGTGATTTTTCCAATTACGTCGATTGCCTATCCCCTGAACGGCCATGGTTTAGTAACCGAGTGGAGTAATTCGGCTGAGGCTCTCTGCACGAGTCCATGAATTTGGCACGGTATACATCTCTGTGCATATTCGATGCAATCCTTTAATATACTGGGCCAAAAGTAACCGTGTCGTCGAAGCAACCAGCGTATTTTTCATCTTGATTGGTGAGCTCCACAAATTCCTTCATGTACCTCGCCCATCGCTTGGGCAGCCTCGTGTGGGCCGAGGCACAATAGTAGTAAACCATCATCACCCTTGCGGTATAATTCATTTTGGTATGACACATAATTCGTGGCGAAGACCTTCATTCTCCGGTCATGTTTCCCATCGGGGTTATCGAGGTATCGTAGCATCGTCTTTCTCCAATCGTCTGGTTGCACCTTGACGGCACATACTTCTACGGGGTCTCCCCGTTCTAGTAAGGATGGGAACGACATCACCCTTGTGCGTATTATGTGCTTGCGCTGGAGAGTTTGTCGATTGACCAAGGTTGGGTACGATCGTAGACTTGTGGGTGTTACCCGGCTTAGCTTGCCCTTCGTGAGTTGTGCTTCGGAGGCGATCTGGGCATGTTCGTTGGCGTCCGTGTTGTGAATACGTGAAATATGCTCAAATGTAATCCGTTCAAACGACTCGGCCAGGTAGGTGGCGACCATATGATAGGGCACTAAAGTACAACTCATGCAACGAAACATGTCATTGAGCTGGTTAATCACGAGTTCGAAATCACCGAGGATGAGAACGCGGGATGCTCGTAAATCGTGTAAAACATGGAGGCCGATGATGAAAGCTTCATACTCGGCCTGATTATTTGTACAGCTAAAATCCAACTTAAGAGAAAAATACCAACGATAGTGGTCGAGTGACTGAATGGCAATACCAGCACCAGCCGCAGTCGAAGTTTTGGAACCATCAAAATGCATAGTCCAATGGTTATTGCGTGTTGTGACTAAACCGATGTCGACGTCGCTACCCCCAAAACCATAAGGAGAAGGGTGTTGGGCCAAAAAATCGGCGAGAGCTTGGCCTTTGACGGCCTTTTGGGGTATGTATTGTAGACTGAATTCGGATAACGCGAGCGTCCATTTCCCAATTCGGCCTTTGACGATAGGCCGAGTGAGCATGTAACGAATCACATCTGTTTGGGCAATGACCTGCGTAACAGATGGGAGCATGTAGTGCCGAAGTTTTGATGCGGCGAAAAACAAAGCTAAGCAGAGTTTTTCAACGGGTGAATAATTGAGCTCCGGCGAATTCAGATTACGGCTGAGATAAAAGATAGCTTGTTCACGCCCCACATTGTTATCTTGTGCGAGGAGACAACCAATGGATTCAGCGGCTGCCGAAATGTACAGTTTAAGGGGTTTGCCGCGACAAGGTGGAATTAGTACAGGTGGTGTGGAAAGGGCCACCTTGATTTGCCTAAATGTTGTTTGATGCTCTTCGCGCCATTCAAACTTGTCAGAATCCTTAAGTTTGAGGAGCGTAGAAAATGCCTTCATCTTACCGGCCGAATTGGCGATAAAGCGGCTGAGAAAATTTATCTTCCCGAGTAACGACTGGAGCTGCTTCTTTGTTGCCGGAGGTGGGGCGCTAATGATTGCGCGGGCTTTATTTTTGTTGACTTCAATGCCGCAATGGTGTACCAAAAACCCTAAGAAATTACCGGCCGAAACACCAAAGGCATACTTGGCCGGGTTCATTTTGAGATTATTCTGGCCCATCCGAACGAAGGAACGCTTGCCGCTGATCATCCAGGTGCGTTTAGCGGCGCTTTGATTTTACCACCACATCATCGATATAAA
Organism: Pyrus communis; assembly: GCF_041283825.1. NCBI lineage: Eukaryota > Viridiplantae > Streptophyta > Magnoliopsida > Rosales > Rosaceae > Pyrus > Pyrus communis. Next base: position 11,151,526 of record NC_142570.1, on the reverse strand, counting down.
CTTCGACGATTGTACCGATTAAGTCGTGGAATATCGTATGCATGGCTCGTTGGTATGTGGCGCCGGCATTCTTAAGGCCGAATGGCATGACTACCTATTCGTAGGTACCAAGTGCCCCTGGGCAGCGGAAGGGCGTCTTATGGACGTCGGCTTCAGTGATAAAGATCTGGTTATAACCGGCATGGCCATCCATGAAAGATAGCAATTCATGATTAGCTACAACATCAATTAGCAAGTCTGAGATTGGCATTGTGTATTCATCTTTGGGAGTGGGCAGATTTAGATTACGAAAATTGATGCAAATGCGAAAGGCTCCATTTTTCTTTAACACCGGGACGATATTGGCCAACCATTCGACGTACCGAGCAGTCCTAATAAACCCGGCTTTTAGAAGCCGAACTAATTCGTCCTTGATGCCACGTTGTACTTCGGTCGAAAACCGGCGTGGGGGTTGTCAAAAAGGCTTACACCCGTCCTTGATGCGTAGCTCATGTTCTACAAGGTTTCGGTCAAGGACTGGCATCTCATGGTAGGTCCACGCGAAGCAATCTCTAAACTCCTGAAGCAATTTACAAAGCTCGACCTTCATAGAAGGTGGTAGTAACGCGCTAATAAACAATGTTCGAAGATCATCGGCTGTGCCAACATTGATTTCTTCCAACGGGTCCTTAACCTGGGGCCGATTGTCTTCGAGTTCGGCTGGTGCGGCTTGAACTTTGTCAAAAGATAGAACGGGGCCATTATCTGCTTCAGCCAAAAATTCGATTAAGTTGATGCCGGAATGTGGTTGTTTGGCAATGGCGTACCAATGGGCCAGCAGACGTTCCATTGTCGATGAAACCGCGGCCTGACGCCTTTCTTGCTTGGTGGCATCAATCATCGGCATTGGTAAGTAAATCTGCCAAGCCGAGTCTCGCCGAATCCTGTTGGATAGTCTCGGCGCCTACCTCAATAGCTTTCTGTACCAAAATTCTCGTCGGCCGTCCATCCTCGTTAAAACCTTGGAGGGTGATATAGCCGACGTGATCATCGTAATAGCGAGCTTGAATCATGTTGGTTTCAAATGGCTGATTATCGGCTGGGTGCACTACGACCGATTTGCCATCCCAAAAGATGAGAACTTGGTATAGTGATGAAGGAATGCAACTGGTTTGGTGGATCCCAATCGTGGCCGAGCAATGCATTATAGTCAGTCTTGGAGTCAATTATAAAGAATGACGTCATGTGGTGACGACCGGCAACGTTGACTTCCAACGGGAGCACTTATTTGGTCTGAGACTTATCGCCGATAAAGCTGCTCATAGTTATGCCTGACGGGATAAGCTTGTTATCAGAACGGCGTAAGGCCTTCATAACGGACATCGGCATAATGTTGATTGTGGCTCCACAGTCGACAAACACTTTAGAAATGGGAATTCCTTCGATATGAGCCGTGACGTATAACGGCTTTAGATGTTGGAGATTAACCGAGGGGGAACGGGGGAATAGTTCGGCCAAAGCTGCCTTAAGGTTGTCCTCGTTTCGGACTTCCCAATCGTCGTCGTTTGCTGCGCGCCCCCATAACCACACGGAAGGGTAACGAGATTCAACTGCGAGGCCCAATCATACTCAAAAGAAGAGTTTGATCCTGGCTCAGAAGGAACGCTAGCTATATGCTTACCACATGCAAGTCGAACGCTAAGATGTCCCCAACAAAAACAATATGCGATGAAATCCACTTGTGTTGCTTCTTCAGCAACTACGTCCCCATCCAAGAAATTTGACTGATGGGTACTTGGTTGGAACTCAGCTGGTAGGACGTGGACCATACTGATCTCCATATGTTCGAGGACCGAGGGACCCATCGGATCATGGTCGTTGTTTTCCACAGAAGTAACCATAGTGTCAGTCGTCGGAGCATCCTCAATCGGACTTTGGAGTGCCTCAGCGTGAACCGGCTTCTGCAGCATGTTGACCGAGTCTATCTTATTCTGGCTATCTTCCCCGACCATGTTTACTACCGAAGATTTATTTTGGTCCTTTATTTTACGGGCTCGTTCTTCGTAGGCGATGTGGGCGTTCCTCGTGTCTAGATATGTATCCAAATGCGCCACCCTTTTTTCCTCATCGGCTGTGAGGCTGAAGAGAGATACAGCCGAGAAAACTTCAAAATGATATCGCAAATGCTGAAGGTCTTCGAGAGAAAAAGGTAATTCGGCAGCGTCAATATCCGTGTAGGGATCGACCTCAAAGCCGAGGACCCGAGCCTCCCGTATATGTTGGAATCTAGCTTTTATTGCTGGGTCGGAAGTTTTCTGGATAATTTGCTCGGCATCAGGGCAAGTTAGTGCTAGGTCGAGGGCTTCCTGACACGCCTTGGGTAGTCTGTACAAGTCATTGGCGGAATATTTCTTATGAAACTCCCGCATGTACTCCAAGGAGTCACGGAGGAATGGAAGGTGTAGATTGCGTCGTATTTTGATGAACGGTTCGAGTGGTGGTAACGAAGAAAGTTTCCTTTCGACCTCTTGTCTAAAATGCTCGAGACAAGCTCTCGTCTTCCCAGGCCGGAGAATGAGCTTGATACGTTTCTCGGACTCTTCAATAGTGATCTCAAAGTCGGGAGCCGCTACTTTTTTCCTTTCGAGTAATTCGGTCATGATAGTCGGGGTTGGCCGTTCATCAATGTTTTCCACGGCCTCTTTTGGTTGCCACCGGTTGGCAAGGTTGGCCTGCGCTTCTCGTCGTCGAGCCATGCAATCTATCCGTTGGCGACGACGTTTTTGAGATTTAGACAACGCCGTATATAGGCCAGTCGGAGAATTGTAACTGTACCAGCGTTGATCTGGTGTCCTGGACGGTTTGAAAGTTTTTCGATCGGCCAGTGAGCCCGAACTGTTGGCATTGCGTGAGTAATAATCCTCGTTATAGAAAGGTACGTCAAAGTTAAGACGCCGCCTGACCAGGGCCTGGTCTTTTTTCGTACCTGTGGGCCGAGTCTCTCAAACACTTGGCGTCGTGGACCATTACTAAATTCCCTTGGCGATTATGTAAAGGTCGTAGATGGCGGGCCTGAAATTGGTGTCGAAGATGTCTTCTTTCTAGGTTCGACTGGTGTTTTACAATGGTTGCATAAAACCATTGATTCATGAGTTTCCTCGGAACTCGACCCCGTCATAGGCTCATCGATGGTTGGCCTCGAGCGTTCCGTAAGTGGTGTATTTGAAAACAAATCAATCTTCAGTCGTGGTTGACCATTCTGCTTACGGACATGCTGCACCGGGCCGTATTCGGCCTTCCCTTTTCCTTTGTTTTTAAGGAGATGAGCATCCACCATACCAATTGTTGTTGAGGGGGAAAGGATTGACGTCGACCGTCATCTGCTTCTCCGGGAATTTTAGCTTTCCTTTCTCGATCCAACTTTGAATCGTCTCGGAATACAACACAATTATTGGTTGCGTGCTTATTAGAATTATGATACTTGCAATATATTTTGCCCTTCAATTCGTCGGCCTTAGGGATATTGTGCCCCGGCCGAAGTTTGATGATTTTTGCTACCAATAATTGATCGAAAATTGCATCGGCCTTGGTGATATCGAAAGTGTACACTTTCGATGTTTTACTCATTTCTTCGGCGGCCGAACGGGTCTTGGTGTCTTTGGAACTAACTTGAGCTAACGCCTTGCAAACATAAGGTTCATCAATTACTATCTCGACCGCGTCCACACTGGCATACTGAGTATCATCGCTTTCGGCCAATGCATAACTAACGGTGGGATTCTTATACAACGTTCCCCAGGATGGTGACTTTGACATCTTCTCTTCTCGGAGCAAATAATCATACTGCTCAACGTGTTGAGCAAGTTCGTACATATCTCGAATATTTGTCCCCAGAAACTTCTTTTTGTATTCCACGTCCAAACCGTTTAGGGCGATCCTAACGAATTCAACTTCAGGGAGAAGTACTCGGCACCAATTCCTGGCTGACTTAAACCTTGTTAAATATTCCATTGGAGATTCGTCGGACGTTTGAGCCATCCTAGCCAATGATGATACGGACATTTCCATCCCCACCCGATAGAATTGTTCATGGAATTTCTCGACCAATTCCTCCCAACTCTGTGCGGAGTTCGGTGGGAGATTAATGTACCAAGCGAAAGCTGAGCCTGTCAGTGAAAAGTTAAACAGCCGTAGTTTATGGAAGTCACTATTGACGTCTCCACACTGCGCCGTGAAATAAGCCACATGTTCTAACGAGGATAAAGACGATTCTCCGACGAACAGACTGAAATCGGGGACCTTGAAGCCTCGCGGGTATTCGAACCTCTCTACGTAAGCCGAGTATGGATGGATGAATTTTGGAAATTTCGGTCCCTTCTTTAGGGCCGAGTCGATCATTCTTTGGACTTCGGTCATGTTGACGGAAGCTGCTTCTTCTCCCTGGCTTGGTCTGTCATATCTATTGCCTGGTCCACATCTTTTCTCTAAGTTGATTGGTTGTAGCCGGGCGGACCCTTTCTCGGCTTGTACTGGAACATTTGTAGAAGAAGGCTGCCGAGGTTGGCCGACCTGGCTATCTTCAAAGGCTTTACTAACCAATAGTTCAAGCATCCTGGTCTTTGTGTCATCGTTACTTCGTATTACGTCTAGTAAATCATTCATCTTTTGACCAATCGACTGGTCGACCTGTCGATATTGTTCATCGAGTCGTCTCCGAAGAAACGACCTAGTTGGTGGATCAGAACCTTCCCCACCATCTTCGTCGCAATCTTCCATTATTCCCTCAACGAACATGCCTGCTGTTTGGTTAAGGACTTATGGGTTGTGAGGTTGTCCGCCGAGACAGATTTCATTCTCTCGGCTTGTCGCACTTGTAGCCTCAGGCGGTGCAACAATGATCGGAATTTTTCTCCAGATGCAAATCCTGCCCAAGGCCTTGCACTGGTAAGTCAGCTGTTGACTTTTCCATGATTATTTTCTTCTTTACAGATTGTGTCTCAATGGTCATGAACTCCGAAGGTCTAGCGCAATGGTCCCACTAGGAGTGCCAAAATGTTGACCCTATAAATTACAAAGCCTACGTGGCGTGCAGGCCAAGTAACTAATCGGCTAACTAAGCCCTTCGGTTGAATGCGAGGCGTGCCAACTCGTCGGTCGAGCTCAGCCAAGGAGTAAAATTCGTTGTTGTCGCGTTGAGCGCGTTGCTGACTTCTTAATCTTGCGACTGCGACTGAGGAAGGAACACTCTCGGTCTTTGGGTTCTAGAGCCTGAAGACGAGGCTGCTAGTTCTACGAAGTTCACAAATCGTCGGTGCCTGATTCGGTCACCGTGATTATATTCGTAAGAGTATAAGCACGTCGAATCGACACCAGACTATACGGACACAAATATTCAAAGGTAATGTATGTCTTGACAGTGAACATGGTTCGACCGTCAGAATGCCGAACTCTAAAACTCACTTGTGAATACCCAATCATAAAATCACTCGGCGTCCAATACGCCGAATGTCGTAACTCGTGACACCTTACTTCATCAAGAAGGTTGATAAGATGACCCCTGCCAATAAGGATTCGAAAACCCTCCTCGGCCGAGACTTGGATAGGTAACCAGTCGGCCTCGACGCAGTGCTGTTTATCCAAACTGAAGATGCTCCTTGGTCGGCTGATTCTACGGCGACAGTGTTGTTTATCCAAACTGAAGATGTTCAATGGTTGCCTTCACAGTGTTGTTTATCCAAACTAAAGGTGTGTTGACAGAAAAAGAAAAGGAAAAAATCTCAAGGTGTTTGAGAGGTTTTACGCAGGGCAATTGTATGTTGAATTCCAGGTCCTTTTTTGTTGCATGATTTCTTGTATTTATAGCACCCACTCCTTGAGACCGAATCGAACCCCTATCTGGATTGGGAGTCCTTGTCCCGTTCCAACTTTACTTCAAACAAACCTACTCCCATTAGGACTTTGAACTTTCCCCCCTTCCGAGGCTCTATTCCTTGCTGGCTAGGAATCCTAGTTGCACCAGGACTTCCTCGACCCTTTTTATTTATCTGGACTACTCCTTCTTAGGATAAGACTCGACCGACCCTGCTAACTGGCCCGGAATTTATCACGCAGCCCATAGCATTGGACACAGCTTTGGGCTGAGCACAACCCTATGCTAGGCCCAACAATATTATTTCGAGCCCAAACAATGTTATCACAATTTCAATTTTTTTTTTTTACATGATATTGTATGTATTACCTATGCTTACATATTACAATTTTATTAAAGGAAAAACTATGGAAGAACAAAATGAAGTAAATGATTGGGTCATATACAAGGAGGTGATTGGTGGCCCAAGTCATGATCGTCTTCTTGGTGTAGGTGCTGGCTTTAGTACTAAAGATGCATATCCCTCAAATAGCCAAAGTTGTAATAAACGTATGGGCTTAGAACGTGAAGAAAGCCATGAGAAATTGAAGGACCAAGTCAACACTTTAACAGATAAGTTGAATTCTTTGCAAGAATTAGTTGAAAGACTGATGCCAAGCAACTCAAATAATTATGCGCGCTCAGGACCATCTGCTTCTATGGTAAATTGTTTTATTTCATTTTTATTGTTTATCTTACTGTTGAATAATATATTATTTCTTTAATTAAGTACTCTCTTTATTGTTTGTTTGACAGGAGAATGTTGAAAGTTGGTCAGATGCTCAACATGAAGATCAGTAGTGCATCATACTTTCATTTTGATATTATCAAATATCTGAACTTGTTAAGTTTTATTCGTGGGGTATTGCTTTTTTTTTTTTTTTTTCCAATTTAAGTATTGTCTATTTTTTTTTTAAAATAATTTTATGAATAATTTTGTTTGGATGTTGAGAAATTTAATACAATAGTTTGGTTAATTTATTATTAACGATTACAGACCTATTTTTATCATATTTTAATCTCAATATATAATTTAATTATAAATAGAATAATAACTTTTTCGATTGTAAATTCCTCTCGTTAATGTGCACATTTCTAACAAAAATGTTCCTACAGGAAATACCCATTTTCAACCAAATATTGGTTACGAAAAAATTTGTGACGAGTAAATATGGTCAATAATATATATTTCCAACGAAGCTTCACCGTCAGAAATATATATTACCGACGAAACTTCAACATTGCAAATATATATATTCGACGAGGCTTCTTTGTCGAAAATATATATATTCCCGACGAAGCTTGCCATTGCAAATATGTATTACCGACAAAGCTTCACCATTGGAAGTACATACTTTCAACGATGCTTGACCATCACAAATATGTTTTTGTGCCTATTTTTGTCAAGCCGTTACGTATTTTCAACAACCTCGTATGGTTGGTAATTGCAATTGCAATGATTGTGCACTCTCGTAAATAAAGATTATTTTGTTGGAAAAAGATTTTCTGACACAATTGTTTGGTCGGAAAAAAAGTCATCGTAAAAAATATTTGTCGTCGTTTGAAAAGTAATTTCGACAACTCTATAGTTATTTACAACCACATTTCCATGTCAAAAATAAAATAAGTTTGCCATTTTGAAAATTCATTTATGATAAAATACTAACTACTAACGACAAGTCCTGTAAGTCGAAAATGAATTAATTCTGATGGCTAGTTGGAAAAAAAATATTTCCAATGGGACAATTTCCGACTCCCAGCAAGGGCTTTTTCCCGTCAGAAATAAGTATTTGCAACAGCAAAATACCTTTTTGACAACATGTGACCCTCGGTAATGACACTTCATTTTGTAGTGCAAACACCTTCACCCGAACCCAAAAACCCCAAATTAAAAGAAAGAAAAGAAAAAACCCTAATACGCCTGTATGTGGGTTATTCATGTCATATGATCAAAGGAACTATTGTATAAAGAAATAAAAGAAACTTACATATTCTTGGTTGCTTTCCATGATAAAATTGGAGTGGGTGCAAAAAAAAAATAAAAAAATAAAATAAAATTGAAGGAAAGCAAGAAACAAACTGGGAGAGAAAGAAGTGGGAGAGAATATTGAAGACCTACGGCAAAACAAAGTGGAGAGGTATATGGGAAGAAAAAAAATAGGGGGATAAGGAAAAAAAATAAGAAACATTAGATATTATATATATATATATTAATTAGTAGAAAAAATAATTATGAAAATTTTAAATATAAAAGAATGATAAAAGATTATATTTAAGACTTATCACGTGACGAGTTTTGAGTGGGTTGTAATGCCACTCAACGAAGTCCAATGACAAGCAAGCCCAACACAAGTTTTACCCCATTTGCCACTAAAACCTAATTTTACGGTTTCCTTGTGCACTTCAGACACGCAACCCACGTATATCCACTACTAGAAAGTATTTCCCAGAGTGCATACTCCGTGCCTCCTCCTCCTCCTCCCCAACTTTAAATAGCTTACCAACTTCCCAGAAAAGAAAACCCTATAAACTAAATTTGCTAGAATGGGTTGCATTTGCAATGACTGCTGGGGTGCCATGTCACCCCGGCCGCGCTATCCGTCGATGCATAAGCACCCGAAAGGTACGTCGCCGGAAGCAAGGCATGTAAATGGCTCTGAGGTGAAGGCCTTGTTCTCTGTGGTTGGCATCACATGTTCTGCATGCGCCGGATCGATTGAAAAGGCGGTCAAGCGGCTTCCGGGGATCCGTGAGGCTGCCGTCGATGTGTTGAATAATACTGTCCATGTTCTCTACTATCCAAGCTTGGTTACTGTAAGTTCTTACTTTTTTGGATTGCTCTTTTTTTCCTTCTTGATTGCAAGAGAAATTACTTTCTTTGACTAAATAGTTAGAGGGAAATGGCTTCTTTTTATTTTTTTAAATGGCGACAACCTGTTTGAGCATAACGATCAAGCAGATTTTTATGTGTAGTTAATATTTCAAGAAAAGTTGGACTTTCATGGATTGGGAGTGTCCACATAGAGTTAGTATATTGCGGCTTTGGCAAACCACGCCTTCAGTATCGTTTTACTTTCGCCCAAAAGAAAATATTGTGGTATAAACAAATTCAAATACTTGTTTTACCACTAAAATATTATGAATTCAATTTTCTTTTAAAATCAACTAAAGGTAACAAAGAATAGTGAGTCATTTACGAATAATTGCGTTTTTAATATTGAAAAAATGTTTCAAATTCGAGTTTTCATCTGCCATGTACACATTACAAATAATTAACACATTAGAGAGACTGCAGTTTGGGTTCACTAATTGACCTCGACCTGAGTATTTTTAACTATTACTCATAATATATAATAAGTTCACAGAAAATGTAAAATCCTCCATGTTTAAAAAGCTAAAATGATACTTAGAATTAACCTTGGCAGCTGTTGCAACCGGCAAGAGCCCCCAAACCTCAACCAACCTGAGTGGAGAGTGGTGACCCTTCGTTCCAAAATCAATCATATGTGTTCTTAACTTGGTTTCAAAAGCTAGTTTTATTTCCCTTTTCCTGTATTACCTTTTCAAATTGACCTGAATTATCTTGATTTGAAAGCACTGAACTATTTATTAAATAATTAGCCTGACCTTATTTAGCGGGAAGCATAATTCTAACCCACAAAGTTTATTTTGAAATATACAGAAGTCAAATCTGACTTTTTGCATAACATCATGTTCTAGCTAGCTGCTAGTATAAGTTTAATCATAATCAGAGAAGTTTCCTTCTTAATATAGAACTCTTTTTTTTTTTTTTTTTTTTTTTTAGAGAGAATATCATAAAAAAAAAAATAAAAAAAAACTCTAATTTTGTCACCTCAAAAATCTAGTTGTGCGCTTTTAATAAATTTTTTTTTTTTCCATCCTCAAAAAAAAAAAAAAATTTCTTTCTAAATATTAAAAAATTGAAGTAAATAATTAGATTTTGGAGTGATAATAATAATTTTTTAATAAAAAACTTGATTTAAGTCCAATTTTGTGAACCATTATTAGAAATAATCAATTTTATTAAAATAGATCATATCCCTTGCGTTTAGAATTATTTTATTATTAATAATTATCTCTTTTTTATATTTATCTCTTTAATAAATTAATAATTATCTCTTTAATAATAAGAATTGTTTCCTTTGTTTATCTCAACTAGCCTTCTTGGGCCACTTAGAGCATCTCTAATGAAAGTCCTTATTTAGGGACTCTCAATCAACTTTTGAGTACTCATTTGAGGACTTAAAGGAATTTTTGTGTTCTTAAAGGAATATTGCCTCCAATGGTAGAGTTCTTATAGTAGAATCCCTAAATTTAAAGTTTTTATGATTTTACATGATAATTTGATTAGGTGCACATTTTTTTGCTTATGTTAACCTTTTTTAATTAATTAAAAACATTAAAATTAAAGGAAAACTAACGAAAAGTCCAAAAAAAACTTCCCTTTTAATGAAAAACCTTTTTTAAATGAATAGTGAATAGTACCAGAGAAAGGTATAAATGTGTTTTTTCGTTAAAAGTGAACAGTACCGAGAGTGTTTTGTTGAAACTGCCTAAAATTAAAGCATCAAGAACATTAACTCTTTAATCAAGATTGTGGGTCCCATTTTCTATTCAATGTGCACATTTTTTTGTTTATGTTATCCATTTTTTAATTAATTAAAAGCATTAAAAGCTTCAATTAAGATTGTGACCCCGTTTTCTACTCAAGGTTGTCCTTATACAGTCTCTATATGTGATGACATACACTATGTATCCAATGATTCCCTATGCTTTAGGGACTCACTTTCCGATCTATTGGAGATATATTTTATCCCTATATTTGTTTTATACCTATTTTACATAGTGGTTGTCCCTATTTATGGACTCGACTAGAATGCTCTTAGTATTACGGTCTAGTAGTATTCCTCTTCACTTGTAAATGAGAGGTCTTATGTTCGATTCTTGCCAAACGCGAATTTGAACCATAGGTGGGTTGAGGCCTACTGCCTAGGCAGCTAGACAATAAGTGTCTGCTTATACTTAAAAAATACATAATTTTTTCAGGATACATATACTACAAAATAGAATAACATATAGATTATATAGTATTAGAATGTAATGAAACCATGAAGGACAAGTATATAATATGTGTTCATCTAAGTATTCAATAAGTCTCTTACAATTTATTAGAAAAATAAAATGCAAAATGAAAGTTATCTATTTTTTTTTTTAAGTAAGATCCGCAACCAAGGTGAGCACCTAGGCGGGTCTGGGCGGGTTAGGCAAGTGCTTAGGCAGTCTAGGTGGGCTCTTAAGTAGGTCTAGGTGACCTTTCTTAATTTTGAAATGCCTAGGGATTAATCGAGACGGTGGTCAACCACCTAATGCCTAAGCAACGCTAGGGGGAGTTTTTATAACAGTGATTCTGACCCACAACCCAAAACAGAAACAACCTCATCTGATGAAAATGCCAAAATTTCAAAGGATTATTGTGGAGCCAAAAATAATCATAAGACGACACATGGATTTTTGGATAGAAGAAGACAATAATACCCTTAAGGCATACTGGGATACCTACGCGCAAGTAGCGGGCAATCATCCCTCAACCAAGTCAAAAGTGCCCAAAATAGGTAACAAATTCAAAACTATTTCATCCACCCTCATCTTATATTCTCCACAAGGTAATTATTCCATAACCTCCAAAACATTTCTTTTAAATTATGTTAATTAGTCAATTAATGGATTTATTACCTAATTAATCTATTAATGGCTAATTAACTACAAATTACACCCAAAAAATACCACAAATGGCCGGTCCCTATTCTCCTAATAGGGCCGGTCATATCCCTATAAATAGCTCTCCATTCTCTCAAAAAACTACTTCCAAGTCTCTTGCAAAACTCTAAAAAAAAATTCATCATGGGCGTATGAGGCTTTTTTGGCCTTGACCAAAGGTGTGATTTGTTTTGTAGGTGCAATTTTGTCCAAGAAGGAGAATGCGGAAATTTGCATCCACAATTATAGCCAATTAATGTAGTATATATAAAGAACGGATTCCAAAAATTTAAAACATCAACCTCATGTGAGGACCTGGCTAAAACTTTATTTTTAACGGTAATGTTAAGAAGAACAAATTTTTTTAAAACCATGTAAACCAAATACTGTGATTGTAGATGATTGGATTATTAATTAAGTGTTGATTAATATGTTTGTTTCTTATTAGTGACATATCATTTGATTTGCAAATTTGGTTTAAAATTTTGTTCTTTCTAGCATTATCCTATTTTTAATCATCGTAAGCTAAACATTTAAGAGCAATAGCAGCAAAGCATTTCATTTAAGATCAGTTTCAAAATTTTCTGCTCTTCTACAAAATCTATTAGAAAATTTATAGCACTTCGCAACACCAGATTCATAATTCCAACACTTTTGCAAGATCAGTTTTAAAACTCTAGCATTTCTACAAGATTAGTTTCAAAATTTTCAGCACTTCTGCAAGACCAGTTTCGAATTTAGCACTTTTGCAAGATCTGTTTCAACATTCCAGTATTTCTGCAAGATTAGTCTCAAAATTCCAACTTTTTTGCAATATCAGTTTCAAAATTCCAACATTTCTACAACGTCAGTTTCAAAATTTTCATCACTCCAACAAGATCTATTTTAAAATTTTCAGCCCTTCTACAAGATTAGTTTCAAAATATTTAGCACTTCTACAAAATTAGTTTCAAAATTTCAATATTTTTGCATGATTAGTTTCAAAATTCATGTATTTCTACAATATTAGTTTCAAAATTGATCAAAACCTCAAAATCAAATACTTTCAAAAAATACTAAAATAAAAACCTAAAATCTAAAATTCCAATCGTTCTTAGAAAATAAAAAAAAAACACTCATAAATCTAGGGAACAAAAATGAAAAAAAGAAAAAAAAAAGAGAGGAAGGAGATCGAGAAGTGTGAAGAAGAAATATGAGAGAGAAAGATGACGAAGAAGTAGGAGGAGAGAGAGAGAGAGAGAGAGAGAGAGAGAGAGAGAGAGAGAGAGAGAGAGAGGACGAAGAATTAGGAGTGAGAGACAGAGACAGGTAGGAAGGAGAAGGAATAGAGAGAAATGGACAAAGAAGAAAAATGAGAGAGAGAAACAGTACAAATGAAGAGATAGAGACTCATCTTATAGCTATAAGAGAAACTGGAAATGCAAAAGTAATTAAAAAATAACTATGACATCACCTACCACATAGATAAATTTTATCTCTGAAATAAATAAATAAATAAACTTGGTCTCTCTCTAAAATATAGTCTTATAATTTGGATGTGTGTAATTGTTCTAAAAAAATACTAGTGAAGAAAAGGTCAAATTTAGCTTAATCTAATAAAATGTTGATTTTTTGGACCTAAATCTAAATGCCCATTTTTTATATTATCATTTATGCAATGTCTATCTTCTCATCGAATTTAAATAGCAAATAAACAGTTAATGTTGATGTGTTACATGTAACTAATACCGATATTTTTTTTTCTGGAATAATACTTGCATTCTTTCTTAGGGATAGCTCATTTCCACACTTGCAAATAACGTATTTTTACAGTAAAAATTTCATAATCGAAATCGTTCAATTTCTTTTAAAGCTTATCCTCACAAAAAAAATCATCTAAATCGAAGATCGTTTAGCCATCCAAATTTATGGAACAAATAGGCGGTTCATCGTTATTATGTTACTTGGTACTTACACCGTCAATTTATTTTGATATATTTGGAGGGCTAAACAACTGTTTGGTTCAAATGATTGTTTGTAGGGATGATCTTGCAATGAGGATTGACAAATTAAACAGTTCCGATTATGAAATTTCTACAATGAAAATACATTATTTGCTAGTGAACTAAGGAACTTATTGTCTAATTTTGCAAGTAACCTTATATCTGAGTGGAGTCTCGTTATTTTAGTCACAAAGTGACCCAAAGGTTCATGGTCAATCATTGAGTTTATAAAAAAGGTTGATGCTAAAAGAATTGAATGTGTATTGATTATTAACTTATTCATGACCGTTGATATCAAACCCATTACTGGGCGACCATGCATACTCATGTGTGGTTTGAAATAACGAAGTGTTATGTTTAGAGTGCGAAACTTTGAAGAATTAAAATATTCTCTAATATATTAATGTTATCTAGGCCTCGGCACCCATTGCCACTTGGCTTTTGAGTAGGAATTTAAAGATCCCATTTTACTGCTCATTAAATTTGGTACAACAAATCATACAGTCCATCACCAACATTCATAAAGTGATAGAGCTAATTACTCCAATGCATATGTAGGAGGAAAAAATACGCGAGACTATGGAAGATGCGGGATTTGAAGCCAAATTGATCAAAGAGGAGACAATTAATGGCAAATTAAGACAAGTATGCAGAATAAGCATAAATGGAATGACTTGTACCTCTTGCTCCTCCACTGTTGAATCTGCCCTTCAAGCAGTTCATGGTGTACAAAGAGCTCAAGTGGCCTTAGCAACTGAAGAAGCAGAAGTTCATTACGATCCAAAGATTGTAAGCTACAATCAGCTGTCGGAAATCGTCGAAAACACCGGATTCGAAGCAAAACTTATTAGTCTAGGGGACGACATAAGCAAGATTGAGCTCAAAGTTGACGGTATAAAGACTGAACAAAGCATTAGAGCAATAAGAAAATCCCTTGAGGCACTTCCTGGGGTTCAAGACATAGAGACATTCCCCGAACTCAACAAAATTTCGGTTTGTTATAAACAAGATGTCATAGGACCAAGAACTTTCATCGAAGTGATCGAATCATCAGGGTCCGCGCATTTCAAAGCAATGATATACCCTGAAGGGGGGAGAGACACTCATAGAAAGGAGGAAGTTAAGCAGTACTATAAATACTTTTTATGGAGTTTATTTTTCGCAATTCCCGTGTTTTTAACCTCCATGGTGTTGATGTATATCCCAGGAATTAAGAAGGTGCTTGATGTTAGAATTGTGAATAAGTTGACAGTTGGTCAGATTCTGAGGTGGGAGCTGTCCACTCCAGTGCAGTTCATCATAGGCAGGAGGTTCTACATTGGATCATACAAAGCGTTGCGCAATGGTTCTGCTAATATGGATGTTTTGATTGCCTTGGGAACCAATGCAGCCTATTTCTATTCAGTCTATATAGTTTTAAGATCTGCAATCTCTAGAGATTTCAAGGGTACAGATTTCTTTGAGACTAGCTCAATGCTTATTGCATTTATCTTGTTAGGCAAGTATCTGGAGGTTTTGGCAAAGGGGAAGACATCTGATGCCATTGCCAAGCTTATGAACTTGGCTCCCGAGACAGCAACGTTGCTGAGTTTGGATGAGGATGGAAACGTGGTAAACGAACAAGAAATCGATAGTAGGTTGATACAAAAGAATGATGTGATTAAAATCATTCCGGGTGCTAAAGTTGCCTGTGATGGTTTTGTTGTATGGGGGCAGAGCCATGTGAATGAAAGCATGATAACAGGAGAAGCACTGCCGGTGGGTAAAAATAAGGGTGATGCTGTCATTGGAGGCACTGTGAATGTGAATGGAGTGTTGCATATTAAGGCAACAAGGGTTGGATCCGAGAGTGCTCTTTCGCAGATTGTTCGACTTGTTGAATCTGCGCAAATGGCCAAAGCTCCTGTACAAAAGTTTGCTGATCGCATTTCGAAATACTTTGTGCCAACGGTAACCAACTATTTGACATGAATTTTCAGTCATAATATGTCTTTCTGAAATTATTTTGAAAGCACTTCTATTAGTATTACGTTTGTGCATAACTTTGTAAGCATGTGGCTAAATTTGCAGGTTATCATTCTTTCATTTTCGACGTGGCTTGCCTGGTTTTTATCAGGGAAGTTCCGTAGCTACCCACAGTCTTGGATACCGTCTTCTATCGACAGTTTTGAGCTTGCGCTTCAGTTCGGGATCTCAGTCATGGTCATAGCTTGCCCTTGTGCTTTAGGCCTAGCAACTCCTACTGCCGTTATGGTTGGTACCGGAGTTGGTGCATCTCAAGGTATACTGATCAAAGGGGGCCAAGCATTAGAGAACGCACATAAGGTTAGCAAGTGATATTCATCTAGCACTTTGTCATTAAACTAGAGGACCTCTTTCCACATTTTTAGTTCTCATGGATCTGTAATTTGAGTACTGCAGGTGAACTGCATTGTTTTCGACAAGACGGGGACTCTCACAGTTGGGAAACCAGTGGTTGTAAACACAAAAATCTTCAATAATATGCTCCCTCATGAATTTTATGAACTTGTTGCAGCAACTGAGGTAGGCATTTCAATATCGCTTCCAATTTTAGTCGAACGGAAGTTTAGTAAACAAACTCCCTTTGAAGTATGATGCTCTTCAATGCATTTGTGTATATTAGGTTAACAGTGAGCATCCACTAGCCAAGGCTATTGTAGAGCATGTCAAGAAATTCAGAGAAGGTGAAGACAATCCTTCCTGGCCTGAAGCACAAAATTTTGCATCCATTACCGGCCAAGGATTGAAGGCAGTTGTTCGGGACAAGGAGATAATCGTAGGCAACAAGAGTTTAATGTTGGATTCTAACATTGCCATTCCGGTGGAGGCTGAAGCTGCACTAGCAGAAGCTGAAGCATTAGCTCAAACCGGGATTCTAATAGCTATAGATAGAGAAGTAGCAGGAGTTGTAGCCATATCCGATCCACTGAAACCCGGCGCCAAAGAAGTCGTTTCCATACTCAAGTCTATGGGAGTTAAAAGTATCATGGTTACAGGTGACAATTGGGGCACAGCCAATTCCATTGCCAAGGAAACTGAAATTGAAACCGTGATCGCAGAAGCCAAACCCGAACATAAAGCTGAGAAAGTGAAGGATTTGCAGGTGAGTCGTGCACTTTCACAGTCGTTAATTATACTACATTTCATTTTACAATAAGATGCAGCTGGTCTTAGAATTTTATAAGCTTCATGTTCTTATTCACAGGCTACGGGGTACGTTGTTGCAATGGTGGGGGATGGGATCAACGACTCACAGGCACTTGTGGCAGCAGATGTAGGAATGGCAATTGGTGCTGGCACAGATATTGCTATTGAAGCAGCTGACATTGTTCTTATGAAGAGCAACTTGGAAGATGTGATAACAGCCATTGACCTTTCCAGGAAAACCTTCTCTCGCATTCGTTTGAACTATATCTGGGCGTTGGGATATAATGTGCTCGGAATCCCAGTAGCTGCGGGAGCCCTTTTTCCATCCACCAGGTTTAGATTACCGCCATGGATTGCCGGAGCTGCAATGGCTGCGTCCTCTGTTAGCGTCGTTTGCTGCTCTTTGTTGTTGAAGAACTACAAGAGACCCAAGAACTTGGATGTCCTTGAGATGCATGAAGTAAGAATCGAACCATAAATATTAGTTTCGATTCCATTGGAACGACGACTGTTTGGTTCCCGGTGTATATTATTGTGATGGCAGACTTCATCTTCGATGAATTGTTATGCACTAATTACCCCCAAGACAATAAAAGGAAGAGAGTTGTGCATATCACCGTCTGCTAAAGTAACGTGGGTTTGAGATTATGGTGTTTTTTTCTTTTTTCTGAGCATATCGATATCTTTATATTAAAGGGAGGGAGAGTTCGGTTAAGTCATACAATGGGCAGCCTAATTTGGTATCAAATTCGCCATCCACGAGATTCGAACCTAATATCTCTCACTTCTAAATGAAAAGGAATACCATCAGACTATAGTACTGAGTGGCGAGATTATGATGCTTTAAAAAAAAGCAGCTTAATCTAGACCAAAAAAATAAAATCAAAAGTGTTTCTTTAAAAAGCTGTTGTCAATGACGGTAGAAAAGCAAAAGTATGGTTTATCATGCTTCTAAAAAAGTGTTTTTTTTTTTCAAACCATAGTAATCAATGTACATTTAATGAAATTTTCAAATGACAAGAATACCCTCATATATTTTCGCAAAATTACAATTTTTGACCCTACATTTTGTCTTTGATAATTATTGTTATCACTTTAACTATCATATCGCTCTTAGTCATTTAACACATTCACATCAATTTATATAAAAGTTTACAAAACACTTAGGCACCGTTTTTGTTTGTTTTTTTTTTTTTTTTTGGGTTAAAAACACTTTTTCCAAAAAAGTTTACCATGTAAGACTATATTAGAGTTGCACACTTATATGTAACATCTCATATAGACTAAGGATTACAGAGATTGATTTCAATAATACTTGTACACTAATATGAAGAGTGTGTTACTAGGATTTCATAGCTAAAACAATTGTGATATGATTAGTAAACCTAGTCAAATATGAATCTAAAGTTTAGGTGATAAAGTCTTGTACGAGTAGGATTACATGATGGGAAGTTCCCTACTCGGATTCCACCTCCTTTACTATATAACAAGGATCCCTGCTTTCACACTCAATACACAAAAATAACCCTTCTAGCCCCATTGAATAGAGCTGTGATAAGGAGAGTGAAAGAGAGTAGATCATTTCTTTACGCTATAGAGTTGTCACGATACAAGAAGAGATGCAGACGTTCATAGTGAAGTAAAACATTGGACATGTCAAAGTATACATTGACATTTAACGTTGCCGGCCAGGCTCAAGTTTTCCACGCGAAAAGGCCATTATTCGAACAGCACTTCGAATCACATACATGGCTTCTCACATCACATCACATCTTTGAACGCACAGCTGCTCTATCGCTGGAATCGGTCTTGTTGCTTGCTCCCATCAACCGCCGCTCTTGAAATCTTGTTTTGGCCCTGAAGAGAACTTCATGTACTTCATCAAAGTGAGGTCTTGTCGCATTTTTAGTATCCTCAATCCACTGTAGAACTCTCTTGTGCGGGCCAAGTATACGATTGCGGTCCTTCTCATCTACAAGCTACAGACAAAATGAAGCGTTAAGATATCACGTGATGCCATCCGCAAATGAAGGTTGCTTTCTTTATAATGTATAATCTTTTACTACAGAGAATGACCGGACCAATAGATCCTCTTCCACAACCAAAGTAAAAATCCGGTAGAGATCACATAGGGGCTCATCCTATCTTCAGATAGAAACACAACTGGTTAATCTAACATCGATAAAGTGGAGTAAGATTATTTCAAACTTGCAGAGTTAAATGTTTCCCCAATAAATTTACGATGTTGGTACAGGCACTGCCTATATAATTTTCTGTATCTAATTTCCACGGCCAGTTTAGCTCAATAGATTACATCATTCCCATGATGTCACAAAACATCAATAGAACAGAACAAATCCAGTAGACAACAATAGTATGGTTTTATTTATCTCAAGCCAATAGAAATCTTGAATGTATAAGGAGTATGACTTGGTAGATTCCCTTCTAGATAGTACGAGATAAGCTAGAAATGGAGCAACATTCAAAATTTAGCAGACTAAGAACACGTCAAAGGTGGAAGGATGACGCGTTATTTACCACTTTTCATAAATAATTAACACACCAAGAAACCATTGCTTCAATCAACTGTAAATGTTAATACTTCATCTCTCATCGTGTATTACTTTTTACCTATTTACTTCATCACTAGAATTTGGTTCATTATACATGACAAGTTGAAGAAAATCCTTCCGAACCCACAAACCCATCCCAATTATTTAAATGAAATTGACCCATAAAGCAACATTTATAAGCATGAGTCGCATCTATTTACCTCAAGTTGCATGATTTCACAAACCATGCTGAGATCTGCTATCGATGGTTTGAGTCCACCCACCAAGAATTTTCCATTACCTTGGAGCCAAATCGACTCTATTTTAGACAAAGAGGAGGACAAAAGTTTCTCAGCTTCAGCAGCTGCTTGTGGATTCAATGGAAGTCCAAGCACGGGTGCAAG
This sequence comes from Pyrus communis, assembly GCF_041283825.1. Taxonomy (NCBI): domain Eukaryota; kingdom Viridiplantae; phylum Streptophyta; class Magnoliopsida; order Rosales; family Rosaceae; genus Pyrus; species Pyrus communis. The sequence continues at coordinate 11,131,755 of NC_142570.1, read as the reverse complement.
TACAGTATTTAGAACGTATGGTGCTGAAAGAGAAGCATCAAGGGAAAATAAATAAGACAAGGGGAAACCAAAGCAAGTACTTTACCGTTCAAATATGTATCTTGTTGAGAGCAACATCGCAACAAAGAATAACCAGAAATTATATTGTGTCAACGGTATATTGCTCGCTACTGAAGATAGATGTATGTATGTGAAAATTCAATAGCCCATGAAAAATGCAAGCTAATGCAGCATGAACCATAACTGCATATCTATCACTGCCAAAGGAAGAATGTATGTGATTTAAACAAACACTTTAATAACAACAAAGTAAATAAATTGAGATTTAAACTGGCTGAAAGTAGTACATCTGCAAGTTGAAAAATAATACATACAAATCTGTTAACAGAAAACGAGGTACAGGTACTCGTGGATGGCTGAATCTAAATGATTATCATTCTTATTCTTATTTCTTTCCACATTTTGTGCATATATTTTCAACAATGAGAACCAAATACCACTGACAAAGACTAGACAATTGAGGCTTTTTTCTCTTCTGTGGTCTGAAACTAACCAGTCATATATCACTGAATTCATACTCACAAATTTCTACCCGAGTCACTGGCACACTGCACATAGGTTCTTTTATGTATAACACATAGGTTCTTTTTATGTATAACTGTATAGGTATATAATAAATCTCCCTAGCAACAGCTCATCAGATAGAAAGAAGTTATATCACTGAAGAATAGAATCATCAATATACAGTTATTAACACTTTTCTCACTGCAAGCTGCAAGGAGAAAGCAGAATCAAATTCGACCAGACTAAAGAAATCAGAAGCATAATTTGGTAGACAAGTATAGAGACCTGCGCCACGGCGTAAGTTAGAGTGATGCCAATCCAATACTGAGTTGATTTTAGCTCTCCTGAAAAGGTCAGCAGGATACCTGAAGGCACAAAAAGGAAAGGTTATTTACAGAACTGTAGATAAAAATGATAAACCGTTTGAGAGTATCAAACACTTTTGAAACAGAAGCTGCATGAACCCAGATGCCACGATATTTCCTTGGAAAATGATATTTTGGTTTAATGTAAGTGTGTCCTTAGTAATTGATAAAGTAACTAAAATATCATAATTACCAAGCTTACATTGCTAACTTTTGTTGGCCATAATTATAATTCTGCTCTACATTATTAGAAAACAATAAGAAATTCTAAAAAAAATCGACTTCTATTTGTGCTTCCTTTTCTTTGGAGTTTGGATCTTCAGAGATGATCTGAAGTGCGAGAAAATGTAAGTTCTATTTGTTTAAGAGCAGTATGTATTGTAATTCATCAAACTAAATTGAATACAAACTCACAAGGCAAAGTATTGAGCATGTCCATATCCAAATTACATAACCAAACCCATGCCATTTACGTCAAAAGAATTCATGGCACCAAGGAAGCAACAAGACTTACCAATGATCTGCTACTCCAGGAAATGCACAAGCAAGATAAACAAGAATTGCATGACTGCCAAAAGGAATGAACGGATGAATAAATTGAATAGAGAAAACCTAAGATAGTTACTACAGTGTACAAAACACGAAATATAATTAATTACCTTTCAAAGAGATTAAATCTCCCATCAGCAATAGCAGGAACTTGTCCCATAGGGTTTATTTCTACAGATCACATAAGACAAAAAAAAAAAAAAAAAAAAAAAAAAACAAAAAACCATGAGCCATTCAGCAGATACCATCCCACTCATCCAGCATAGAATCCTTCTCTCTTTTTCTTGTAAGCTTCAGTGACAACTTTGGTACGTTACTACTATGCTAGGGCCACCACATTAGCAAAATAAAAAACAAGCAGTCATTACTTCAAACATGGTAAAAAGATTAAAACATATTGTTTCATTACTAGTGAATTAACCCCGATCATTCAATGATCTTCTTAAGTGAGTGACTTGGGTCTTGTTCTACACTCGAAAGTCATGTACGTCCCACAAGTACTTGTTTTTCCATTTTTCATCAACATGGTTATCATTCAATAAGAAACATCAGTTCAAAACTATTGGGTCCCAAATACGTTTGCAGACTTAAACGTAGCCAAGTTGACTAAGGGCATGTACCCCATCTACACCCAAGTTCGAATCCCTATCCCCGTAGTTTAGATTAGATTAGAATATCATCTCCATCCAAAAGAAAAAAACTTACCCAAATAAGTTTATAACCAATTTATTAGTCCAGAAAATAGAAAAAACAAAATAAATTCAGATTTTCCACTGATCACCAAACATAAACCTGAATTGAATCGATATTAACATATGTAGACATACTTTTGAATTCAGAAGACACGTGTTGACGTTTGGATATGTCCATCTTAATCTCCTCGAACTCTATTCCATTTACCCTTTCACAACAGGGAAAAAAGAAACGTGTAAAAAACAGAACGCAAAAACAACAACCCAGATTCAAAAACTAAGAGATTTATCAATCGAATTATAGAAATAACAACAAAAACCTTAAAATTTGGAAACAAGAGAAAAAAGGAAAGTATAGATTACTTGAGGAAGATTAAAATTGCACGAGATGGTTGTGACAATCTATCGACGTATACTTTCAGCTTCATTTCTTCTTTTTGGTGAATTTTCTCTTGATTCTTTGTCATGCCGCGGGTCAAGGATTTTGATGTTGATCAGCTTTATGAGTGACTCTGTAGCTTCTGACCTTTTACGCCTTGAGCTTTATCTGGTTTTATATCTTCGCGGCAATTACTGGGATCGTCCGGATGAAGTAGATGGACCTGGATTGGGTTGGTTTGGGCTGGGTTGGGTTGGACTGGGTTGGTCTGGGCTGGTTGAGTGTGCTTTCTACCAACATCGCCCAAGCTGTATCCTTTATTATTTTTTGGTTCTGGGAAATTGGAATGAATCAAGGTTTTGACTAATTACAGAGAGTTTGATTAACTAAAATGTCTCTAACAACATTCTTTTCAACTATACTCAAAAGAAAACATCTGAACATACAAATTCACTCCCAACCCAAACCCAGATGCCTAGCTTTTTATTCCTTATTAATATTCTTTTAAAGATCTTAAGTTTGATTACGCTCCTTCTCTCCCACTGTAATTTGTATCATAAAAAAATTCAACTCAATTTTTGATCCGCTTGAGCTAATCTCAAATAACTTACCCTCATAAGTAATTCGATCAAAATCTGATGCTCTCTTAACAAATGGTGACAACAGTAATCGAATGTTTAAATCTAATTTCCTGTTTTGTTAAGAATGGAGAAAAGTGAAGAAAGATTGTGCGGAACAAAAACAACGAATAAAATCATGTCAAAGTAAAAGAAACTAAAAACGAAATAGCTATGTAATAAGTATTTTGTCTTATCTGATGCTGAAGGCTGATCACAGCGCGCGCACTGCGACGTCGTATCACTCCAACGAAGTCATCCGGCAACCGGTCTTCCAGAAACTGAAACCACTGCTTCACATTGGCTGGTAAGTGACGACCAGTGATGAAGAGCCTCGATCTGCGAGGAACCTGACAATTGGGCAATCGACACGTGGAAATATCAGGAACGTTCAAGCTGCCTGAGGAAGTAGATGTGGGTGCCATTGACTAGCGTGCACGGTATTCACGCTACGCAGGCAGGCAGGCCTGCATCCGCATGGAAATCAGAGCTTTTAGTAACTTAGCTACTTGCCACTTCCCCATTCCACCATGCTTTTCTGTTGCTGTTTAGCTAAGCAAACCTAACCACTGGTGGCATGGTGCCACTAGGGATGCATAATACATCAATCTCAAAGGCAAAAGGTCCAACTATAATTAGGAGAAGAACTAGCTAGTTTCAGTAATTGGGTGTATATCACCAATTTTTCATGTCTCTTTAGCACTCATTATGTGATATAATCATAGTTTATCTCATTTTTTTAACAATGTTACTCACGTCACACATACTGTGTCATTTGATAATTTTTAAAGAAACATGAGAGAGTTATAAATCTGGATAAGCTATTTTTTTTTTCCCTACTTAATGGTGTATTTATGTTGATGATGACAGTTGCGAAAAACTTGCACGATTTTGTTTCTTTTCATCTCTCTCCTCATATGACAAGTCACTTGAGAAGAAAAATTGAAAGCAAAAGCGTGTTTATAAAATATTATTGATGATAGAGAGAAATCAAAAGTTCCACAACATAGCATTGTAGTTAATGCAATTAATAGTCCATTGATATTAGATGCATGTATGAATATGAAGTCATGGTATGCCATTTTGCATACAATTTATCAATTGGCAAATACATTTCGTCCATTTACCTCTTTTTTCTCTAAAAATGCTACTCTTATTATATTTTTCACATCATATATGTACTATTTTTTTAATAAAGATAAGACCTACATATATCGATAAGCTCTACCTCTATTAAAAAGGTGAACAAATATAATATGAAAAATGTAGTAAATGTAGCAGTACTCTTTTTTCTCAGACCATTTTATCATCATTTACATACTGTTAATAGATATATGAGCTATCCACTCATGAGAAAGGAGCAAGAGGGTGGCAATGTGACATGGTTGAAATGTTGAGACTTAATCATGAAAATTACATGAATATAGGCAATAACAGCTTATTTTGTGTGACCTGCGTCTAATTTCTATTTTGTTAGAGATTATCTTAAGTTCAAATTTCATGAATAAAATTCTCCCAAAAGTTTGGTTCTCCATGTACTTTCTGTCATTTCAAGTTTTTTGTACAATATTTTATAATGTTGATACGAAAATTAACGTTAAACCGTAAAATGACTGAAAATTCATATAAAATCTCACTTTGAGAGAGTGCTCTTAATATTTCTCATTACCAAAACTCATCGAACATACAATACATAACTAGGACATGTGACGAGGAGTTTTAGTGAATAATTTATCAAAAAAAAATTTAGGAGGTCAAATTTAACTAGAGTAATAATTCAGGAGGTCAAATCGCAATTTACTCTAATTTTAAACATTAAAGAGTGAAATCAAACTGAGAAGCCGAAGAGAGTAACAAGGACAGAGTTGTGAGCTTCAGAGGGAAGAAAATGGGAAGAGAAAAACAAGTACCGATACCCACAGCTTTTAGTCTCTTACTCACCACTCCATAGAAACAAACACTATTTATACTTTTTTTTTTTAAATATATAACTCACTCCTGAGCAAATGCCACTTCGCTTTCTTCTCTCTCTCTCTCTCTCTCTCTCTCTCTCTCTCTAAAATCTATCAAACCTTACTGCATTGTCCTCCTCTTCCTTCCTCTCTCAGAACTTGGAAAGAAAATGACTAAAATCTGAAAGCAGCTGCATTTTGCTTCAAACCACGTAAGTAATTAAGTTATAAACTCTCAAATTTTCCACTCTCTTAGTATTACACGTTGTATTAAAAAGCTTCTAGCTTTGTTAACTTCTACTTTTACTTCTCTGCTTGTCTTTTTTGTTTCAATGAATTTTTATTTTGGTTTGTCAAAGTGCATGTATGTGTGAGAAATTAAGTCAGAAATTTTTACCTGCATTTTGAGTTTTAGGCCCCTTGATTCTATATTTTTGCTGTTCTGCTTCTGTGTGAAAGAAAAAAAAAAAAAACTGAGGACTTTACAACTCTGTGAGATATAATCTGGGTTTTCTCAGTAATCCTGTTTGATTGCTAAGAAAGGGAAGGAAAATAGTTGAACCATGCACCTCACATTTTAAAACTATTTAATTATCTGGACTTATGTTAAAATGTTACATTTTCCTGCATTTTCTTTATCACCAAACAGATCTCACAAAGCCCAAATCCCAGTTAGACTTTTTGTACTTTGAATGATTAGGTGGTGAATATTCAACGAAAAGATCATGTGTATTAAGCGAGCTTTTCGGATCTCATTACGGTTGCTTTATTTTTTGTGCTTAATTACTTTATTTAATTTGTGTTTAACATCCCACTTCGTCACATGCTTGTGCTAAAAAGTTGCTGACTTTGTTGCTTTCCCAATCCAATCCATATGACTTGTTTAGTTTAAGTCCCACTTTTTGTATTTTGCAAGTTAGAAGATTTTAATTGCCAACAATGAGTTTTTGGATTGATTAAATCGTTTTAGTTTAATCTTTCTGCCAGTGATTAAAAATTTCAGTCCAGTAAAATATGCAGAAGCATTTTAAACAAGATCTTCTAGACTCTGTCAGAGTGTGTTTATGCTTATTTTTGCGCCATAGATTCTGCCCTTCGACAAGCTGAGCGTTTTGGTTCCGAAAACTTGATAGTTTACATCTTGGTTTCTTGGCTTTATTCTTGCAGTGCTTGCAATTACACATCTATTTCAGTGTCTAAATTTATATTGTTCCTTTCTCTGTAGGTGCCTGTAGTTTTTTATTTTGTTGTGTTACTATGATGAACAATCTTAAGCTCGGGGTAGATGTAGTTGGCGCGCACAATCTTTTGCCTAAAGATGGGCAAGGTTCATCCAATGCTTTTGTGGAGCTTTACTTTGATGGTCAAAGGTTCCGCACCACTATCAAAGAAAAGGATCTAAACCCCGTTTGGAACGAGAGCTTCTATTTCAACATTTCTGATCCTTTAAACCTGCATTATCTTACACTAGAGGCCTATGTCTACAATAATGTCAAAGCTACCTACTCCAGGTCCTTCCTTGGAAAGATTAGCCTCACCGGAAACTCATTTGTTCCCTATTCAGATGCTGTTGTCTTGCATTACCCTTTGGAAAAGCGCGGCATCTTTTCCCGTGTAAGAGGAGAGCTTGGCCTCAAGGTGTATGTTACTGATGACCCGTCAATCAGGTCTTCCACCCCAGTCCCTAATGCCGAATCCCTCGCAAATGCGGATCCACGTGCAGCTCATGGACACGCCGAAGGAGTTCCAAATTCTGTCATGAATGCTTTGCAAAATGAGAGAGCTGGGACCAGACACAGCTTTCATCATCTTCCTCATCCAAGTCATGACGAACAACATCAGCATCGTGCTTCTTCTGCACCGGATGAGCATTATGTGCCCAAGTACGAAGCTGATCAAATGAAACAGGAACAACCGCAGCCTGCAAAGCTGGTTCGCATGCACTCTGCTGCATCATCACAACCGGTTGATTTTGCACTAAAAGAGACTAGCCCTTACCTTGGAGGTGGAAGAGTTGTTGGTGGCCGTGTTATTCACGGAGACAAGACTGCAAGCACCTATGATCTCGTGGAACGCATGTATTTTTTATACGTAAGGGTTGTTAAGGCTCGCGAGCTTCCTGCCATGGATGTCACAGGGAGTCTTGATCCGTATGTTGAAGTCAGAATTGGAAACTACAGAGGGATTACAAAGCACTTTGAGAAGCAGCAAAATCCTACATGGAATCAGGTTTTTGCCTTCTCAAAGGATCGAATGCAAGCATCTGTATTAGAAGTTGTGATTAAGGACAAGGATCTAATTAAAGATGATTTTGTGGGGCTTGTAAGATTCGACATCAATGAGGTGCCGATGAGAGTCCCACCAGATAGTCCTCTGGCTCCAGAATGGTACCGGCTTGAGGACAAGAAGGGAGAAAAGATTAAGAGTGAGCTGATGCTCGCAGTCTGGATTGGAACGCAAGCAGATGAGGCCTTTTCTGATGCATGGCATTCTGATGCAGCTACTCCTGTTGATAGCACACCAGCTGCCTCCACGCTAATACGTTCAAAGGTCTATCATGCACCAAGGTTGTGGTATGTGCGTGTCAATGTTATCGAGGCACAAGACCTTTTTGCAGCAGAGAAGAATCGCTTTCCGGAATCATATGTCAAGGTACAGCTTGGAAACCAGGTTTTGAAAACAAAGACACTTCAGGCTCGGAATCTAAACCCCCTTTGGAATGAAGATCTTTTGTTTGTTGCTTCTGAACCCTTTGAAGATCATCTTATCATTTCAGTTGAGGATCGTGTGGGCCCTGGAAGAGATGAAATCATTGGGAGAGTCATATTACCTCTGAATGCTGTAGATAGGCGCGCTGATGATCGTATGATCCATTCCCGATGGTTTAATCTGGAAAAGCCAGTTGCTGTTGACATAGATCAGTTGAAAAGGGACAAGTTCTCCAGCCGCCTTCATCTTCGAGTTTGTCTTGATGGAGGTTATCATGTTCTTGATGAATCAACTCATTACAGTAGTGATTTACGCCCTACAGCGAAGCAGCTCTGGAGGCCATCAATTGGGGTACTAGAGCTCGGAATCTTGAATGCATCAGGGCTTCACCCAATGAAAACACGCAACGAAAAGGGCACATCAGATACATACTGTGTGGCAAAGTATGGTCATAAATGGGTCCGGACAAGAACCCTCATTGATAACCTGAGTCCAAAATACAATGAGCAGTACACATGGGAAGTATTTGACCCTGCTACAGTTCTTACTGTAGGTGTATTCGACAACAGTCAGCTCGGGGATAAGGATTCCTATGGTAACAAGGACCTGAAGATTGGGAAGGTTCGCGTTCGTATCTCAACACTTGAAGCAGGACGTATATACACACACTCTTATCCCCTGCTGGTTCTTCACCCAACTGGTGTTAAGAAGATGGGGGAGCTGCATTTGGCAATTCGGTTTTCATGCACTTCTTTTGTAAACATGATGTTCGTATACTCAAAACCGCTGCTGCCAAAGATGCATTATGTGAGGCCCTTCAACATTATGCAGCTTGACATGTTACGTCACCAGGCTGTCAACATAGTTGCAGCAAGGCTAGGCCGAGCAGAGCCACCACTTAGGAAGGAAGTGGTGGAATACATGTCTGACGTGGACTCGCATCTTTGGAGTATGAGGCGGAGCAAAGCGAATTTCTTCAGGCTAATGACGGTTTTCTCAGGAGTATTTGCTGTAGGCAAATGGTTTACTGATATATGCATGTGGAAGAATCCTATCACAACAGTGCTTGTTCATGTTCTCTTCCTTATGCTTGTTTGCTTCCCGGAATTAATTCTGCCCACAGTGTTTCTTTACATGTTTCTGATAGGGATATGGAACTTCCGCTACAGGCCCAGATATCCTCCCCACATGAACACAAAGATCTCACAAGCCGAGTTAGTGCACCCCGATGAGCTAGATGAGGAGTTCGACACATTCCCAACAAGCAAGAACCCAGAGCTGGTGAGAATGAGGTATGATCGCCTAAGGAGCATAGCTGGTAGAATTCAGACTGTTGTTGGTGATGTAGCTACCCAAGGGGAGCGGTTTCAGGCACTGTTAAGCTGGCGCGATCCACGCACTTCGGCACTTTTTGTCACATTCTGCCTCATAGCTGCCTTGGTGATGTACGTTACACCGTTCCAGGTAGTGGCAGCATTTGCAGGGTTCTTTATGATGAGGCATCCGAGATTTCGCAATAGGCTACCATCCGCACCCATCAATTTCTTCCGCAGGCTGCCTTCGAGGACCGACAGTATGTTGTAAACTAAAGCTCAAATGTTTGTCGCTGCTGGGATCATTTTATTAACTTTAATTGCTGAACAATGAACGTAATGTTTGTTGACATTGTTGTTCTTCTTCCTGTTTCTTGCCTCCTTTCCACCACTAGTGAGATGATGTGGGAACATGAATAAGTAAAATAAAATTTTCAAGAAAATTCTTGCATTCTCTATTATTTGTCTATTAAAACACCAACGATGATATCATTTTTCGATCACATTGTAAATCACATATTTGAACGTTGTGAATTCAACCTGATCGTTAGTCCCGCTGTATAAAGGTTTGTGTTCAATAAGAACATTAATTTTTTATCACATTGTAAATCACATCTCTGAATGAGCTGAGTTCAAAGTGATCGTTAATCCCGCCCTTATGTGTAGTGCGGAAACACACCAACGGGAGGAACGGGTATATGGTTTTACTAAAAACCCTCGGCAATATGTGTGTGGTACCATTTCTTATAAAGGAGATCCACCTTGACCACATGCAACCAAATTCCAAATGAGCTCTCTAATTTCAAAGACACGTCTCATGATCCAAATTCAAATAGAGCTCTGCCTTGACTACATGCAACCTAATTCTAAATGAGCTCTCCAACTTCAAAGATTGTGACAGTCACCAATCCACCAGGCATTGTTGTGTTCTGATACCAATTGTAGCTCTCCAACTTCAAAGATCGTGACAATCACCAATCCACCAAATGAGCTCTCTACCTTCAAAGACACTTCTCACAATCCAAATTCAAATAGAGCTCCACCTTGACCACATGCAACCAAATTCCAAATGAGCTCTCTAACTTCAAAGATTGTGACACTCACCAATCCACCGAGCGTTGCTTGGCTCTAATACCAATTGTAGCTCTCCAACTTCAAGGACCATGACAGTCATCAATCCACCAAGCCTTGCTGGGCTCGAATACCAATTGTTGTGCAGAAGCACACCAATGGGTCCCACATACATGAGTTGGTATGGCCAACATTCCCCACACTTTAGCCACTCGAGAGAAATAGTTATGAAGGTTCACCAAAAGGCCTCGACAATAAGTGTGTGGTATCATTCCTTATAAAGGACTAGATTCTCCTTTCAATGGCCGATCGATGTGGGAATCTCATACAGTGCCGGTCCTGAGATTTTGGAGACCCTGTGCGAGACTCAAACAGAGGCCCTTACATGGTCTAAAATTTTGATTGCTATATTTTCTTTTATAATTTTATTGTGTATAAATTGATATAACTCAAAAAAAAAAAAAAAAAAAAAAAAATGAAGCATGGTGTGGTGTCTATGACTTAAGGATGTGAGCAAAGCTGCACTATAATTTTCTTTTTGATATATATAGATGACTAGATAATTTTCCTATGAAATTAAAATAGTAGATTATGTCTTCAGACTTTTAAGGAGCTAGTTAACTGGAAGAACCAGAGCCTTCCCACTCCGTAGGACGGATTTGTTAGTTATGTTCACGTTTTTAAACAATTAATATACAGAAAGTTATTAAAATTTAGGGCGGCCCTGCTCTGAATTTGGCTCAAATCTAAGCCAGTTTGATAAGTACGGTACATCTTTAATCCTTTATTGCTATATAATAATTGGAATTCAGTCAAATGCAAACCTAAATATTTTTTTAATTAGAAAATACAATTACAAATACAAAGAATTAAGTATTGGAAAACTAATACTTAACAGTTTGACCAAAAAAAAAAAAGTAACAGAAAATATTGCATTCCAACGTGCAACCAAATCAGATTCTACTTCTCAAACGTGCTTCCATGAAAGAACACGATCCGACCTTCCCCTTGCAAGAACTTAAAACCAGAGGCGGAGCAAGTGCAAACATCAAGCTTTCTCACAATGGTCGGTGTTTCCATGTCGAAACGAAAACCAAAACTCCCCAGGCAACCGGCCCCGAAAGAATCCTGTAGCTGTTTCCTTTTTCTTTTCAAATTTCTCTATCGAGTCCCGGTTGCATTTTTCATTCTCTTTCTTATCTACCTCTGGTCCTCCTCCGCCACCATTTTCTCCGGCAACATTGTCCACATTTGTGTTTCCTCCCGGAAGCTCAACGACCATTACTGCCTTTCTGCTGGTAAAACCCAACCCAAGTTTGAAATCCCAATTCCGATCGTCAATCATAGTTCCATTTACCTCTACACTCCTGACAAGAGTTTGAACCTGCCTCTTCCCTCGTCGCCTCCTTTGTACCGCGGCAATGGTTCCACTAGTCCTCAATCCACTGTCAATGGTGAGAAGGTGAGAGAGACCGCTGAAGTTATCCGAGATGAGTCTGAACCGGTAACTATGAGGAATGGCGAGAACAAAGACGGAGAAGAGCAGGTTGCGAATGCAAAGAAGGACGTTGAAGAACAGATGCGACTGCACAGATCATGGATTTCGGATAAGAAGCAAGCCGGGTGCGAAGGGAGGGGAGTATATGTGTATGACTTGCCATCCAAGTTTAATTTTGACTTGATTGGTCAGTGCAGAGACATGGTTCCATGGATGGACTTCTGCAAGTACTTCAAAAATGAAGCCATGGGAGAACCAATTCCAAAATTCGGAAACGGTTGGTACCAGACACATCAGTACTCATTGGAGCCGATTTTTCATCAGAGGGTTATGAAGCATCCTTGCAGGGTTTATAAGGAGGATGAAGCCAAGCTTTTCTACATTCCATTTTACGGCGGTTTGGATATTCTGAGATGGCATTTTAAGAATGTCTCCAGCGACGTGAAAGACACATTGAGTTTGGAGCTCATAACATGGCTTGAGAAACAAAGATCATGGACTAAGAATTCTCGCAAGGATCATGTCATTGTGTTGGGAAAAATTTCATGGGATTTTCGGAGAAAGGACCGCTCTTGGGGAACCAGATTCTTGGAGATTGATCAAATGAAAAACCCGGTAAAGCTTTTGATTGAGAGGCAGCCATGGCAGCCAAATGACATAGGAATCCCACACCCAACATCCTTCCATCCAAGCTCAGACGACGACATCATAGCATGGCAATGGAAAATTATAAGCTCGCACAGAAAACAGTTAGTGGGCTTTGCTGGTGCAGAAAGGCCTGGTCAAGCTGAGAGCATAAGGTCTATGCTAATCAAACAGTGCAATCCATCCTCCAAAAATGGAAACCAATGCCGATTTCTTGACTGTGGTTCGGGCAGATGTGATCAGCCAGAGACGGTCATTGACCTCTTCCTAGAGTCTGAATTCTGCCTGCAGCCCCCAGGGGACAGCCCTACTAGAAAATCACTATTTGATTCGCTGATAGCGGGCTGCATTCCCGTGCTTTTTGATCCTTTCACGGCTTATTACCAGTACCCGTGGCATTTGCCGGAGGATCATGGAAATTATTCTGTGTTTGTGGATCAAGAGGAAGTGAGGGGAATGAAGGTGAATGTGGTGGAGATGTTGATGAAGATTTCAAAGGAGAAGAGGGATGATATGAGGAGGTTTATAGTGTACGAATTGTTGCCTGGTTTGGTGTATGGGGATTCAAATGCAAAATTTGAAAAGTTTGAGGATGCATTTTCCATCACAATGAGTAATCTCATGGAGAGGGTGACCAAATTGAAATTAAATGTATAATTTGAGAAGACAACAACAACAACCAATCCTTATCTTGCTAAGTGGGGTCGGTTATGAATCATACAACGCCGATGTGCTTTGTTTTGCACCAAAATTTAAAGATTCAAAAATTATTTTTTTTTGTTCTTTCATTATTTTTGTCTCACTTTTGAACTCATAAACAAAGCATTGTGGAGAGGGAAAAGGAATATTTGAGTCCTACAAAAACAATACGTATTTTTTATTTAACTTGTAATTACTGTCACATCATTCTAATGCTTACTTTTTTTACAATCAAATTCTTGTCGTGCAATGAACCACCATAGGATGGTATAGAATTTAAAAAAAAAAAAAAAAAAAAAAAAAACCCCAAATTGCAAAAGAGAAATTCAACAAAAAAACACCATCGTTCATTTTATCGTTACAAAACAACCTAATTCTTCAAAAATTGAAAAAGAACCAAAAAATAAAAATTAATTTGGGATTAGATACAGGTGGAAACATAATACAACCAGTGAGCCTCCATTCACCTACAAATCTCATATATAGTTATCGCTCAAATTCATTGTAAATGTGGTGGGCGATTTAATCTATAGCAAAAAATCCCACCAACTTGAACAAACAATTGTTTCAAGAAAACAAAGTAATTACGTTTAGAAAAGTACTTATAATGGAAGAGTTCAAAATTTGAATTGCATAAGCATTTTGATTTAATAGGGTGACCAAATTGATGTCACTAATTGGCGATCAGCATTAAGCTCCTTCTGCAAGACCCAAAACCACACCCTATTCTTTTTTTTTTTTCCTTTTTCCTTTTTTTTTTTTATGAAGAAAAATAAATTTATTAAAGGAAAAAAACCTTTGCAACAACTGATGCCCAAACAATCAAAGTTTAGGGCATTAAACACTACAAAAGAGAGACAATGATCCCAAAAATGCGGGTTATCAAGAGTAAGACCTAGATGAGCTACTCATCCACCACAAAATTTGCTTCTTCGAAAACATGGTTTCATTCGATGTGATTGAACTCTGAGGCTATCTAACGAACATCCTCAATAATAGAATTTAGGTTCTAAGAGACATCTCATCTTCCTTGAATCGCACAAATGATTAGCTTTGAATCTCCCTTCACCAGAATGTTTTGAAGCCCTTTATGTCTAGCAAACCTTAATTCTTCCCTCAAACTTATAGCTTCAGCCACTGAAATAGTTACTCCATCCAGGTTGAAGGCACCAACACCAATAACCCGACACTCAAAATTCCTTAACATGAAGGCAGCAACACCTCTCTTCAGAATGACAGAATCATCAAAATTTAACTTTATAACGTCCTGATCAAGGGGGCTGCTCCAATTAACGGTGAAGAACGAAGAATCCACACTAGCTGAAATGGCAAGGCAGCGAATATGGATTGGATTGATGCCCCCAAAAACACCAGATTATTTCTTTCAGTCCATATTTGCCAACAATTGAGAATTGCTTTGCTCAACTCATTGAGATCCTCCTTACAAATGGAAATAGATTGATTCCACAATGATCAACAAAACAAACATTTGTTGGTACATCTTCCTATCAGTTAAAAAATTACATATTTCCAAAGTCTTCACTTGAGAAGTTCAAAGCTTGCATCAACACACATCCGCTTGATGACAAGGCAGTTAATCTAGGTTTATTATAATTAGGTGGAGCATCTGAGAGTATGACATTGGCTACATAAGCAAAATATTTTTTTTGTTTCCTTCAAACCAGGGACAATAAAAGCAGTGTGAATGCTCACTGAAAAAACAATATTAATGAAGAATTTGAAAGATGATTAAAGTTTATTATTCACTTGATGACTATGCTTCCCAGTAATGTATTAAAATAACCCATATGATAGGGGTTTTTTTTGGGTAAAAATATGATGGGTTTGTTAGGTCTTGATTTTTGCATATAAAGTATTGAAGAATAAAGGAAAAGAAAGAAGAGATAGAAAAAGAAGAAGAAAATATCAGCGAGTTAGACTGGAAAATAATTAGAGTTATTTTGTATTTTTATTATTTTTACTACTGCTGTTTCAAGGAAGTAAACATATTTGTCAAATATTGTAAATATTGTTTCTTATTTATTTTATTCCATCCACACATCACATCAGTTTCACAACATCCATCTAATATATATAAAGAAAACTGTAACTTTCAAGAGACCCACTGAAAAAGGACAATGATTGTCTGCCCTTCAATTTTTGGTATCCTCTTATTTTGTGTGGTCACGATTAAATCATGTCAATATTTTATATTATTTTTTTAAAGAGATAATAAGATAAAAATGAATAGTAATATAAAATGTTGATATAACTTAACCGTGACCACACAAACAGAAAGATACGAGAGATCATCGGAAGTGGTAGGACAAACAATTCTTGTCCGCTAAAAAACTAACCAAATCCAGAAGTAAAGAATCAAAGACAAATAAGAATTTGCATTATCACAAAAGTACAAAACAGTTAAGAGAAAACCAAAAATATGTCAAATATCCAAACATACACAGTTCACACCATTCACACTTATTTAAGTCCAACAATCAACTAAAATCTGACCATTGAAACCCATGACGTATTCCCTGATGCAAAATCCCAGCCGTTTCCCCACTTCCAAACGCTTTGTCCTTACACCTCCACGTGTGCGCAAACAAAACGACCTACGTGTCAACCGAGTCTCCTCCACGTGTGCGCTCACAGATCATCGCATTCCACAGCTATAAATAAAGGCCCATTCTCTGTCTTGAGTCTCCAAATGCTCTGCATCTGCAAATCTACTCGTTTTCTCTTCCGACGAAAACTCACCGTTGCCGCTTCATCTGCTTCTCAGCGTCTGCAAAAGCACTTCTCCGCCGATTCCTTGCAGACCCTTTTGCCACGGTCGCGGATTTCTCTGTTTTCGCCGTCTATCAAGGTCGAGTTTTCAAGCCCGGTTGCATCTACTTTGCTGTTGAATCGTACAATGGCTGGCCAGTCCGAGAGTAAATCAATCCATGATTTCACTGTCAAGGTGGTCTTTTCATGAATTTTGATTATTTTTACAGTTTTGCGTCAATTTTGACTATTTTCATTTTCCATTTGGGATTGGGGATTTTTGTTTGTTTAGCAGGACGGCATAGATTCAAATCTCGTCGGTGGCTAATCTAACATCTGATCTAACAAAATCTATCGGTTGTCCAAAAAAAAATGTTAAAATTAGGGGGATTGACTTGGCTTTCCCCTATTGTATTAGAATTCGGGTAATTTATGTAAAGGTCCGTTCTTTAATCTATTTTGGGTTTAATTGATCATGTTAGAATCTGGGTTCTGATCGCATTGGTGGGTGGCCCTTGTGGTTAGGCTCATCCTCTTCAATCCGCTTTGTCCCGGGTGCAAACCACCCCGACCACGTAGCGTAGATTAGTGAAGAATATCGCCTTTACTATTTATAATAGAAAATGAATTTGGGTTATTGTAAATTTGACCCAAAAAAATTTGATGGGATTGAGTTGCAAAAGTGACATGTGCTATAGGGGCTGTAGGTTGTTTAAACTTCATCCGCAAACTGAGAATTGAATGCGTATAATGTAAATCCGTTTACTTTCAGGATGCCAAGGGTAATGATGTTGATCTCAGCACCTACAAAGGGAAGGCCCTTCTGATCGTTAACGTTGCGTCGCAATGGTACACTATATCTTCCTTCTTCTTCTGAGATTCTATGTGCAATCCATACATACTTACCAACTGGAATGAAAATCTGATAAATATGGTTATATTCTCATGTAATGGGATGCATTTTTTGCCGATCTTGTTTTTCGTAATCTGAAGTGTGAGCGTATTATATAATTTGGTTTTTTATTTTGATGCAGTGGCTTGACTAATTCAAACTACACAGAGTTGGCTCAGTTGTATGAGAAATACAAAACTCAAGGTCTGCTTTCCTTTTGCCTGTTTGTACTTCATCCCGTGGCTGTTTTCGTAGAAATTCCGAGTCTTTCGGTTGCCTTGTAGGCTTGTAGCTCACACTTGCTTCTGTGGACTTGCAGGTTTGGAAATCTTGGCATTCCCATGCAACCAGTTTGGAGCTCAGGAGCCAGGGACAAATGACGAGATTGTCGAGTTTGCCTGCACTCGCTTCAAGGCTGAGTATCCCATCTTTGACAAGGTAAGAGCTCCTTAGGATGTCATATTAGCAGCGAAAGCGTCTTCATTTCGTTCATTTACTAGAGCTGGAGATTTACATTCTTCCAATTTTAGGTGGATGTGAATGGCAACAATGCCGCTCCGATTTACAAATTCTTGAAGTCTAGCAAGGGTGGACTGTTTGGTGACAGCATCAAGTGGAACTTCTCCAAGTTCCTGGTTGACAAAGAAGGGAAAGTCGTTGACCGTTACGCCCCTACAACTTCTCCTCTGAGCATTGAGGTGCGAAATCGTACATACATTCATGACAATTACATTGAACTGAGAAAGTGAATTAGGTTAACGAATTTCTGGTTTGTTGTCTTGCTTCTTGTTTTGCAGAAGGACGTGAAGAAACTGCTGGGGGTCGCATGAACGGGCAGCTCTATATGAAGAAATGAGAGGAGAGTAAATTAGTAGTGGAATAAAAGGCACTTACTGTAATAAGATGCATCTATTTGTATTATTGGGCATCTTGTAAGGGTTGCGTTCTGTTGATTTCTGTTGATGTTTAAGGAAAGATTATGCATTTAAGCTTCGTTTGTTATCGACTCTTGTGGTGGCTTTTTACCCTCGGAGTCACCCTGTGTGGTGGCGCCTGCTCCCCTGCCCCTTGTCGTCTCGCTTTCATCGGAAAAACACAATGCCTGTAAAAAATGAATCACTCTACATAATCATTTAGTGTAGCAGCACTCGTCCCCACTTGGTTAGAAGAAATTTCATTAAACGGAAAAACACAATGCCTCTAAAAAAATGAATCATTCTGCTTAATCATCTGATCTAGCCGCACCCATCTCCATTTGGCTGAAGAAAATTCATTGTAAGGAAAAATAAAATTTCCGTAAAAAATGAATCACTGGACAATACATACCACTGACTTATTCAAAAATCAATGTTTTTTTTTTTTTTTTTTGATCATGCAAAAATAAAAATCTGATGACAAGTTACGTTTATCCACTCATGTCTGACTATAGCGGACCCCGAGAAACAATGAGTATGCATAGCCTAGCCCACGGTTGTGACCAAGGCCCAAGGAGAAACATGAGGGCCTAAAGCGTCATTAACATTTTGTTAACAGGTCAGCTTCGAACGTTGAAATGGAAAGAATGGCATTTTTCAACGTTGTGGACCTTCAGGTGTTTTAGTTTGTTCAGAGTTGAGAGCAGAAGAGGATGACAAGCCAGGCAACTGAGAACCCAAAAACAATTTACGACTTCACTGTCAAGGTAACTCCCCATCTATATCATCTATCTATGTATAAATTGCATATCTTCAATTAGTTTATGCTTTTTCTGCTCAATTTTTAGGTTGCGATGTAAAAAGACTCTACATATTCTTCAAAAATTTGTTGTTTAAATAATAAGTAGAAGATGGGTAGTGTTGGAATCATCTGGTTGTGTTCTAAGTTTTCATCTTTTCTTGCAATACTAATCAATTTAAAGGAATTTTGAATTCTGGGTACTACTTATTTTTGGCTTGTTTGGAGAATTGGGAATTTTCCTTTGTCTGGACTCTGGACTCTGGACTCTGGTTGGTTGCCAAGAAAAACAAAAGGAATATTGTAAACATAGCCTCTTCGGCCTGGAAGCAGTGGATAACCGTGGCTTGCCCCACTATTTCTGAAAAAGATAGATAAATAAATAAATGTTGCTATTGTGTTGAATCTATGTCTGAATTAATTCGGTTAATGAATAATTGTTGTTTGTGAATCTTGGTTTTGATAGTTGTGTTTATATTTGTATAGGATGCAAAGGGCAATGATGTGGATCTTAGCTTGTACAAGGGAAAAGTTCTACTCGTTATCAATGTTGCTTCCAAATGGTATTATTCCTCCTCTCCTTACTTTCTTTGTTCTTTCTTTTTTGCGCCCGACAACTATAAGTTTCATACATAAACACTTAGAGAGCTTAATTGGAGATATAAACTCGCAGTTAGTCACTTGTCATGTTCTGATTGATTGCTGGTTGCAAAATTCATTTGGTGCCCTTCTCCCGTTGCATATTCAATTGGGTGTTTCTCTTAAGTATTAAGCTTGAAGTGTTTTTCTCTAAAGGTGTGATGTTATTCAGGGCTAATACGGGAAACTGCTTTTGTTTTGTTTTTGTTTTTCCTTTCTAAACGTATCTATACGATGCTGGTTTTCACTAATTTTGGCAGTGGACTGACCAACTCAAACTACACAGAGCTGAATCAACTATACCAACAGTATAAAGATCAAGGTTTGCATTTTGATCTCAAAATGTTCTTTCACGCCTATCGTTTTGGTAACCAATAGTGGCAGTCTCATTTTCATCATAGAAACAAGTACTCCTCGGTGTAAAATACAGAAGTCCTTTTTTCTTAAAGATAAATAAGAGAAAGATCAATGTAATATGACTAATTCAACATATAATTCTACCCTTTTGTTTTTCCCCTTTGTGTGATATATGGGGAATTGATGCAGGCTTTGAGATACTGGCGTTTCCATGCAATCAGTTTGGTGATGAGGAACCGGGAAGTAATAAAGAGATTGAAGAGTTTGTCTGCACTCGTTTCAAATCTGAATTTCCAATTTTTGACAAGGTAAATCAAGCAGCTGTAGATTAGTTTGTATCTACTTTCAAACAGCTTACACTGTTAAACCTATTGCACTTTTAGGCCGGCCAAAAGGGTTCAACCACAAGGTTGTCTATTATTTATTCTCTTTGTAAAACGATGGAGAAGGGTATTCCATATTTAGATTACAAGTTTAGTTTCAAGATTTAAGATAATGATAGGCTAGTCAAATTAACTGCTATATTGTTACATGCAGTTTTAAAATTAGTTTAGAATTTTTGCAATTTAGAATTTGTATATCTTCTTCCCCATGGCCATTTCCTCTACATCTGAGAGAATGGAGTATTGTAATATGTGAAATTTGGTTTGTAATTTCACCATCTCTCGCTCTTGTGTTAGATTGAAGTAAACAGTGATAATGCTGCTCCCTTGTATAAGTTCTTGAAGTTAGGCAAGTGGGGATTCTTTGGAGATGATATCCAATGGAATTTTACCAAGTTTCTAGTTGACAAGGAGGGGAAAGTTTCTGATCGCTATTACCCGACCACTCCCCCCCTTAGTATTGAGGTAAAAACTTGGATGTTCGAACTTTGATTCTCAAATATAATTGTGCTGTGCTACCTTTGATGTTTGTTGTATTTTCGATCTGTGTAATCATGCTAGCTTTCTGCTTACATAATTCTTTTGCAGCGGGATTTAAAGAAGCTATTGGGAGTCCTGTGAATGCTGAATGCTGGTATGCATATGCTTTCCTTTTCTTCAGCAGGAGGGGGAAAAAGCCTTGCTTTTGTGTGTTGTTGTGCCTCCAAGACTGGTTTAGGACCTAACGTCGTGCCGATGTGTTGTATATTATGCTCAATAAACTGAGCAAGACCAATTTCTTATTTTAAATGATAATGTCACCATGAGATTGAACTTGTCTATTTGATTGTTTTCTATATGATAGATGAGTAAGGTAGATGATGCAACCATACACTGGAGTGGTGATCAAGTAATTAGAGTGGACAAAAAGTCTACATAAATGCACTATTTTAAGTACAACTATTTGTGTTTTCATTTCCTAAGTCCCTTTCAATTATATGGACACCGAATGTATATTCATTGTTTTCAAGATTATTAAGGGATCTTTCGAGTTCATTTGATCCAAATATTATTCTGGATATTATGCTACAAATGGTACTTGCAAAAGCGAAAACTCATCCCACTTTACAGGTATAAATATTTGTCTTACGGTAAACATTTTTTGAAGGTACAAATTTACGTCTTGCATTCTATGCTAAGTTATGTTGGAGAATGCGTGAATTCTAATTTTCTCTAACATAAAGAACATTTTTGCATTTATTTGTAGTGAAGAAATAGTAACACAATAAAAAACCAACCCTGCATTTGATCTCTGAACACTGACTATTTCTAAAATTGAACACAGGTACTACACTATTTTTGAATTGTACACTGACTATTTCTAAAAATTGAATACATGTACTATCACTATTTCTTAAACTAAACACAAGTATAATCACTATTTCTAAAACTGAACATGAGAATTACATTATTTCTGAAACTAAACATGAATACTATTTCTGAAACTAAACACGGAGTGGCGTGCGCCTAAAGTTGTTGGATGATTTTTAGATAAAATTCAAAATTTTAAAGCCCTTTTCATTAATTTTCCTAAAAATATTCGTGTTCAATTTTTGAAATAATCAATCTTCAGTTCTAAAAATAGTCACTGTTCATACGACATGATATAAACTTAATAACTTATCCAAGACACAAACTGAATAATTTATCCAAATTAAAGTTAAAATCAATATTTCGAAATTAAAATTAGCATAGTTAATAAAACTGAAAAATGAAAATTTTCTTCTTTGTTGGTCTTGTAATATTACTACTTAGTTTGTTCTAAAAAAATAATGAAACAATGTTCAAATAAACAAAAAATAAAAAATATATTATTTATGGTGACATGAGAGAGTGGGGATATGTGAAATGAGAGGTGATAGACAAAGTTGATGTGTATGGGAGCGGAGAGAGGAGAGTGGAGATAGAAAATGTAAAACAATAGAGAGAGAAATAGAGTTAAATAATATGATCTATACAGGTGAGAGTGAGAAAGAGAGAGAGTGAGTGATTTGATGCGTGGATAAATAATAAAAAAAATATATGTTATTTATGGTGACATGAGAGGGTGGGATCAGGTGAAATGAGAGATGATAGACAAAGTTGATGTGGATGGGTAGGGAGAGAGGGAGAAATTTTTAGGAGTGCCGGGAACACCATGACATTTCCCTCATTCATTAGAAATTAGTTTTATATATTTATTGAAATATAAAATTGAAGGATATCCAAAATCTCAATTTCTAATGGGTGAAGGAACACCATGTGTCATGGTGTTCCCGGCACTCCTAAAAATTTCTCGGAGAGAGGAGAATGGAGAAAGAAAGTTGATGGGAGGAATATGTGGAAGGAGAGAGAGAGATATATATATATATATATAGTTAAATAATATGATTTGTACGGGTGAAGTGAGGGAGGGATGGAGAGAGAATGTGTGTGTGATTTGACGAGTGGAACCACATGTCAGTTTTTTTTTTTTTTTGTATTAAATTATTTTGTTATTTTTATTAAAGTTTAAGTTTTTATTAAAGTTTAAGTACTTTTTATTAAATAAAATTATTAGATGATTTTTTTTATTAATAAAGAGTTTGGAGAAGCCTTTTTCATTAAAACTCCCTTAAACTAAACCCTAAGGGTGCGTTTGTTGCACCGGACTATCTCGGACTGGATTAGCTTTAGGGACTAAACTAGACTGGCTTAGACTAGACTAAGCTGGACTGACTTAATGAAGCGTTTGGTGCAGTGTCGGACTAAAAAGAAGGATAATAATAAACTACAATATTATATTTTTTAATTCATATCTAATAATATTATATTAATTAATTCTATCTTTTTTATTCTAATAATACTCTCCCTCTCTCTGGAAGCCTCCATCCTTTTCTCCCTCTTTATCTCCCTCGTTCTCTCCGTCCCACTCTCCTTCCCTTTCCTCTTTTTTTTTTTCTGATTAATTGCCAAAAAAATTCTGCAAAACGAAGAATAGAGCTTGGTTTCTCTGGTTTTTGTTCGGTGCAAGATTCCAACTGGGGGGAGCTTTCCAATTCTGTGGATTCAATCGGAGCCGCAAGTCTTTAGAGCGGCGGAACCGGCCTGCAGCGATTCCCAAGCATGCTTAGAATATCTTCTATGCAGGAGAAGCCGACTGCTACTGAGTCGTCGTCGCAGCAGCAGAACTACAGTACCATCAGGATGGAGCAATTGTCGTCGTCGCAGCCAAGTTCGAGCCGAGCTCGGATCTCGGCGGAGCAGAAAGAGAAGAAAGAGAGGAGAGAGGAAGAGGGGAAGGGGGAATTGGCGAAGGGGAATGATGATGGCTCTCGGCGTTTGTGAACATAGAAGCAGCGGAAGACGCGAGGGAGTTAGTCCCAGCTAATCCCATGGTTCTCGACGGGTTTGCTAGCGAGGGAGTTAGTCCCCGCGAGTCCCTTCTAATCTCATTAAACTTAGTCCCGGACTGTCAACAAACATGGGACTAGATTACTACATAATCCAGTCCAAGCCAGCGAAAGCTAGCGAGCTTAAACAAACACACCCTAATGGCACATGAACAATCTAGCATTCTTTAGGAAGGTTAAATTTTTATTAAAAGTTTGACTGTGGATGCAAATTTCCGCATTCCTTTGATTGACGAATCTGCACCTGCAAAATAATAACACCTAAGATTAAGGCCAAAAGCATCACGAGCCCACAATGAATTGGGGCTTTGGCCAAAGAATCTCTGAGCCCAAAGTTAGAATTCTGAGAAAAATGTGTTTGAACGTTTGTGGGTGGCAAAAAGCCTTTTTAGGGTAGCTAAAGCTTACTGAATTTTGGAGATAAAGTGTGTATTTATAGGAGAAAAGGAGCAGATGGGCCGGCCCTCTAGTGTTTAGGGGTGGTTGGCCCTATGTTGTATTTTGGGTGAGAAAATTCCAAGATATTTGTGTAAATAAATATCTTGGAGTAATTAGGTAAATATCATAAATAAATAGGATTAGGATTACTTACTTGGAAGAAGTTTTCTCTAATTAAGAATGTATTTATGATAAGAATAAAGGATTATTCTATCATAAATACCTTTGACTTTTCCTACGGGAAGGGGTGTCTTGAGTAGTTGTTGATCTCTGCCTGCTCTACCTCAGCTACATGTGGTGAATGAGACTGCTCCCTGCTTATTTAATAGGGGTAGTCTTGTCTTTTTGGGGAATAATTCACGTGTTAGGTCCATGATTTATGGGATTATCTTTGGCTCCACAAATGCCCCTACACCTACTTGGCTACTCGTAGAAAAGGGCAAGAGGTGTAGGAATCCAAAGTTGCAACAGAGTTTGTGTGCCAATTTGATATAGATCTCCACTTTGACTTGGAATTTAAATTCTTCTAAGAAAGGGAATGTAATTGCCACCAAAACATATTTAAGTCTGCGTCAAGTAGGGGGTTAAATAAATTTGGAGTGCAATTAAAACCCCGCAGAAAGAGAGAAAGCCAGAGGATATTTGTTCCCCCTTCCTTAGTAATCATCTTCACTTGGCCATATAATGTGTTCCATTGCTTTTCTTCTTTTCCAAATGTAAGAAAATTTCAATTTTCTAAATTTTCTCCTTCTTCTTGATTTTGTAGAGCCTCAGGGCTTGAATTTTTGGTTCAACAGGGGTCGAGGACTTGGGATGGTGTGTTGCGGCATGATACGGTGTTGTTGCTGCATGGTGCGCTAGGTTCTGTGACCATTTTTTCTTTTTCTTTTTCTTCATCAAGCAACCTTCTAATAATTTTTCCTTGCGCGTTGTAGGATTTTTTAACATGCCTTCCTTAAGCCATATGAGTGATGAATTCATGCCGTTGTTGTATCGCCATGGCGGATCTGCAAGTAAGCTAGATTACTTTAGAGCTGCTCATGTCAAGGTAGGTTCTGATGAGGAATTCAAAGACTTCCTCGATATGTGTAAGCACACAATTCCGTTTGGGGTTCGCGTGAAGCAGGCCAATGATGGTAGCAGTTGCGAACCGTGTGGGTCTAGGAAAGCTATCAAGTTTCACCCCTACTACTTTGTGTTAAGATTCATCTTTCCCATGCCTCGATTCTTCCAAGAGGTGATCTGCTCTATGAAGTGTGTTCCTGCTCAATGCTCTCCAAATACGGTCTGTGTGATGGTAGGGTTCCACAACTTGAGCAGGTTCTTTGACTTGGACCTGACTGCCAATGAGTTTTGGTACTTTTTTGAAAAAGGCCACATCATGGTGTTGGGTAACTGAGGACCCGTCATAGGCTCTTCAATCACTTGAGCAAAAGGGATCATGACTGGTCTAGAAAGACCCCAGAGATCAGCGAAAATGAAATCCGACTCCTGGCCTGGGCTTCGCATTCCGACTGCTTTCATCAATGGTAAGTAGGCTGATTAGTCTCTAAGCTACTTTATACTTTTGTGGAGTTTCCTTCGACTTGTCTTCATCTGTTTATGTAGATTCAAAATTTTGTTCAACTCCCAAGACTTCTTCCGACATGAAGAAGGTGCACATCGCTTTGGGGATCCCTGCTGAATATCGCGAGTGGCATTGACTGCTCAGTCCTCTTCATAGGGAGAAAGGTTGGTTGCCCCTATTGGAAGATCAAGGGTGAGACGTTTTCTCTTCTAATTGCCACTGTGGAGCCTGTTGGAAATGAAGGTGGGAGAAAGATCTTCGTCGTCTGCTAGAAAACCGCCAGTGGAGAAAAAGCTGAGGACTTCCTTTGCTGCTCGCGAGGGTACGTCCACTGCTGGGAGGCTTGTGATTGACTTAACTTCTTCCAAGGGGAAGAAAGAGGCTGCTGGATCTGAGCCTGTGAAGCCTGTTATTCTAAAGGTTGCTAGAACAGTTATTGACAAAATTGTTCAGTGGAAGAATTATGCCTTGCCCCCTATGCCTGGTTTTATTCTAAGACAGTATTATGTGACCAAGTTCGATCTGATTCCAGAAGTGCGTGCAGCAACAAAGAGCGATGATGGTGATTTCACTATCAAGGTGGTGCCAAGGCCGACCTCTTATGCTGAGAATGAAGCGTCTGACTATATGAGTAACCGTGAACAGCTTGCCAAACTAGTTTTAGGAGAGTTTTTTGAGATCAATGCGCTGTTAAAGCTCGATCTGCTTAAGGACACGGAAGCATATGCCAAGTTTGTTGATGGCGTAAGCAAGGTTGTCGACTCTCGTTTCTTCGTAAGGAATGCATCTTACTCATGAAAAGGTTCCTTACTTGCTATGATGCAGAAATTTGTGATATTGGCAGCTTAGTACATGCATATAGAGCAGGATGACGCCAAGGTTACTAGGGAGATAGCTACAGCCATGGTAGCAGAAGCTTGCTCGGTTGTTGAGAAAATTAAAGAGTTTGAGTCTGAACTTGTCTTTTTGAAAAGATCTGTTATCTCTGCCCCCACTTCTTAACAGTTTAAGACTGCTCGCCAAAAGATCAATGACTTGAAGATTCAGCTTGACGCGATCCGGGGGAAGTATGTCGTTGCAGAGAAGGAGATTGAAGTGCAAGCTTTGCTAATGCATGACCTTGAGCGTGCCATTTTAGAATTTTGGTTCGCCCATGATTCCAAGGATGTAGATTTGCTCGCCATGCATAATGACGTTGTTCAACTTAAGAAGGCCATCAATTAACTTAAGTATAAGGAAGTGGAGCTGCAAGGAGCATTGTCTGTTAATGAGAACCTAAAGAATGAACTAGAAGAGTTACAGTGCTCGTACTGACCTGACTAAGGAGAATAAACAGCTGAAGAGCGAGAAGTCCGGTCTTTAGGTTATCCTTGCCCAAAGTCAAGCTGACTTCTACAAGCTTGGTTACTGATGCGAGATTTATACGCGCACAAATTAAACCCTCGTTTGACAATTGTAGTATAGTTATAAGTAGGGATCGTTCTTGGCCGGGGATTAGGAGGGATTGCTAATCTAATGAAAACTGACTCAAAGATGTAAAAATATACTTCAAAACACGTAAACAAAATCAAAAGACTCTTAACTAAACTTGTATGACTCAAAACAAACTTAAAAGACTCAAAACAACTCAAAACAATAAAAAAGACTCAATTTAGACTCTAGGACTTGACTTGGACGAAAATAGAATTGGTTTTGACTCAAAAACACTCAAACTCACAATTAGGACAGATTTGACACAACTAAATAAAGGGGATTAGGTTTTTGATGAATTTAAAAGAAAAACAAGTAACTAAAAGACTTAAGTAAACTTTGGACGAATTTGGGGATATGGATGGGTGATTAGCTAGCTAGAGGGTCCTTCTCCACACATGACACACTTGCATACAAATTGATTTCCAGTTGCTTTTCGATAAACCATGAACCTCAACACCCTAGATTAACCGTGACATCACTAATTAACCCTCAGATTTTCCTTAAGTTATTGGATTGGATGACATCATACGACAACCCAAAGCATTCTTCAAAAGTCCCCTACATGACATCATAATAGAGATACAATCAAAGATCATTACGTTCTATGAAAATCATAAGTATTGACAAAGCACTTGTAACTATGACATCATGATACTCATGCTAGGAATTTACTTAACATGATTGTGAAAACAACCTTAACTACTTGTGAATATAAGTTTGTAACGATTATGTGAAACTCCCTTATATTCTAGCCCCAAATTCATGCATGCAAACTAAGTGTGCACCCTTAATCAACAAACAAGAATAAGTTATCCATCAAACGGTTAAGTAAATTGCATTCACAATTTATGAAATCACAACTGGAATTAATCAATTCATATTGCAAATATAATCATGGTTTCAAAGTCTCCCCTAGCTAAAACAAGTTTAGCTCCTCATGTTTACAACAAAACAAAGAGAATATAAATTAAACATTGAAAACAAAGATTGAATACACCTAGAAACGCTCCAACAATCCAAGCTTGAATAGCCAAAACGTCCAAGGCTTCTCCTCTCTTCTTTCTCCTTCTTTGTTGCGGCACAATAGCATAAGGTCTAGGGATAATTGGTTTGGGGGATGGAAGTGTGGAATGGAAAAATGGTGTTTGGATTATAAGGGGAGAGATGGGAAGCTCACGGCTAGGGAAGGGAGAATGTGTTTGTAATGTGTTGTGTATGAAAATGAGATGTTCATGAATGAATGAATGCAAGGGTATTTATAGGAGTAGTGGAGGGAACATATGGCTATGTCATTTGTAGGTAAAGTAGGTGGATGTTGTAGGTGAAGTAGGTGGATGTTGTAGGTGAAGTGGATGTTGTAGGTGAAGTAGGTGGATGTTGTAGGTGAAGTGGATGGATGTTGTAGGTGAAGTGGGTGGATGATATGTTAAGTGATAAGTGATAAGTGATATGATATGTGGTTATGATATGATAAGTGGTTAAGTGGTGATGATAAGTGATAAGTGATTAAGTGATATGATATGTGGTGATGATAAGTGATAAGTGCATGTGGGTTAACTAATGAAGGAAATGCATGTGCAATGACAATGTGTTAGAATGGATGTGTGTTATGCATGGCATGATTGGGATTAGGAAAGGTTTAAATGTCCTAAAACTAAAGAGAACAAGGTTCCAACACTTTGGCTCCAATTAGGTCTTCAATTTCGTCCAACACTTTGGCTTCAAGCATAAGCTATCCGTCCTTAGCCCAAAAGTGCTCCAAAAGTCTCCAAAATGCATCTTTTTGCTCCTTTAGCCCTTTCGACCTACAAACACACGAAAATAGCTTAAAGTACTAAAATAACTAAAGAAACATAACGTAAATGCACGAGAACAAGCCATTTAAGTCGCATGAAAATGCTCCTATCAAATACCCCCACACTTATCTTTGCTAGTCCTCGAGCAAAACAAAACAAAAGAAACCAGAAACAAAACAAAACGAACAAGTAAAACACAACCTAAACCTTCCAACAAACGTCTCAGGGATTTCCAAAGCACATGACAAGTTAAAAATCATTATTCCCATAGATTTTAGCCATTTTTACACTTAAGTACATTCTTACTCATAGTCACCACATACTAGTTCACAATTAAGCATTTAAAACCATGTTTTGAATGTAGTAACATGCCTTAGAGAATTCCCTCAATTCCTTACTAGAATGCACTCTATTTTCACATAGATTTTCTGACTACACACCCTACACTAGTTATATGTGAGAAGATTGATGTAAACATGTAGACGAACACTCACATATGTTATAACAAGGAAAGCATTTTCTGAATTTACGATAACGACATGAATATGATCTCATGAATGGAATGCTACTACTTAGAATGAGAACCAGTGATTCCATAAGCTCATATCAATTCCAAACTCCACATTATTAAACACATAACGATAAAGATAGAAGTCAAAGGGGTGTAACGGGGCTAAAGGTGTTTGGCTAAAGAAGGTATATGGAAAACAAAGGTTCTCAAAGAAATAGCGAGCAAAGCATTTGAATTAACGTAGAAATCACTTTTGAATGAAAACTCAACTTTTGATCAAGGGGGAACAAGTTCTTTTTCCTTTCTTTCTTTTCTTTTCTGTTTTTCTTTTACATATATTTTTCACAATTTTTTTTTTTTTTTTTTTTTTTTTTTTTTTTTTTCAAAACATACATAAACGCTTAAGAACAAAACATTCTCTCCCCCACACTCATTTTCTTTCATAATGTACTCAAAAGGAATTCATTTAAGTCATGCTCACTATCTTTTAAGAACAAGGGTACGGATGGTCCTAATCTAGGCTAGGTAAGGGTTGATGTGGTTAGCAAAGAAAATAGGTTAAACGAGGCTCAACGGGGTTAAGACTTACAATATATACGAAATATGGGAAGTAAGGCTATTTGGCTATGGTGGCAACTACACAACTTCATCTTGATATATGTTATGCAATCAATATCATGCTTTGAATGAAACGGATATAAGTTCTAGCATTTAGTTCTATCATGATACAATTGCATTCTAAGTAGCAACCAAGCAAGGAATAATGAGATCATGCAACAACTTTAGAAAACAAAGAATCACAGAAAATAACTCTCCAAAGAAAGTAATGGCTCGAGTCTCACAGGGTTGTAGCGTTTGTTTGAGTTCCTTCCTTCAAGCATGTTACAAAAACGAATTTTTCTTTTATGATTGCATGTGAAGTCATACATTATAACCATAACCAAACATATACCAAGAGTAAATCAAACTTTCATCCATGTTTATAATTCTCTTTAACAGTCATGCAATTACAAACCAAATCCTCATCATTGTGTTGGAAGGTACCCTAAGACACAAACACACAAAAACGACTCAAAACACTCTTTTTAGGTTTTTCAAAACATGTTTTTCAAATTTTTATGTGATTTTCGGATTTATAAAAACAAAACATACTAAAACACTCTAAAACATCTTAAAAACACCTTAAAACAGTAAGGAACAACCTTTAAAGTTATGGGCGATAAAATCCCACGAATTTGCATTAACAACATTAGTTACCCCCACACTTAAATCAAACATTGTCCTCAATGTTTTAAGCTTAAAATCATACAAAGCATAAGTAAACACACAAAAAGCATTTAAACATACTAAACATGGCAGAATGTAAATAACAAAGAGAAGAGTTTAGAGACGCAAATCTGGTTGTGGAATGTAAATTCCATCTTCTCCTTGTTGATTTCATTGAGGCTTGATGTTGTTGATTCCACAGGGGCTCCTCCCATCGTTGATTTTCCTTTGTGCTACTCTTGAACTGGGCAGCAGGATTCTTTTGGTCTCCCCCGAAGGTCTGAGCTTACTCCTTTGGTCTGTTTCTTTGTTCAATCTTTCCAATTCGTATTGAAAAGGGTTGGAGGATAACTCAGCCTATGTTTGTCTCCACATGCTTCAATGTATCATTTTCACTTGCCTTACTCGCTCCCCTTTGCAGAAGTGGTCCCTTCTCCGGAAGTGTATCAACCGTTGAAGATGACTACTCGAGAGCAACGCTAGGTAAGCAATCAGGAATAGATTCCAGGCAGTTGGCTCCAGATCGGAAGACTGACTCCAAGTGCCGGCTGATTGCTTCTTTTACTTTGCCATGCGAGTAAGAACAAGGACAAAGAAAAAGACAGGGAAAGAGCATGATATGAGATACTTTTGCTTTTGACCTTGATGATATGAGATACCTTTGCTTTTGAAGAAGCGGTGAATGAATCAGCACATGTATTTGTTGTGCTGCTTCCTCCTGGGTCATATGTACTCCAGGCATCTGGTATCATCTTTGGGGAAGAAGAAAGAATTGAGTATTTCGAAAGGCTTTGCTGGGAGTGCGCCCTCAGAGGTGAGGGAGAGTTGGGCATTTTCTTCAGGTTTGCCCTGCCATAAAAGACGAAGGTCGACATATATAGAGATAATATCAAGTGGTGGTACTTTTTACCTTTGTCGACAAACGTTTTGATCCCGCAAATCCGGCTTTTTGAAATAATGGCGCCTCTTCGATCTCTGAACACGCCTCTTCGATTTCTGAGCAGGCGCCCCTTCGATTTCTGAACGACGCCCCTTCGCTTTCTGAACGACGCCCCTTCGCTTTCTGAACGACACGTGGTAGTGCAGATGCGGCTCCTTTTGACAAAGCTGCACGCGTCTTCTGAAAAGCTGAGAAAGCGTCGCCGAACTTTGCGCTTATCGGCTAAAGATGTGTAGTTGCGATGATGGCCTCCACGTGTTGTCTGAAAAGAAGAAATCTTTTGACAAAGTTGAACGCG
The DNA here is from genome assembly GCF_041283825.1 of Pyrus communis. NCBI lineage: Eukaryota > Viridiplantae > Streptophyta > Magnoliopsida > Rosales > Rosaceae > Pyrus > Pyrus communis. The sequence goes on along the minus strand of NC_142570.1, from coordinate 11,100,250 downwards.
CCTTCTGAAAAGCCGAGAAAGCGTCGCCTAAATTACGCCGGAAATTCTGGCTTTTTGAATTGGTGGACGCGTCGCCTTGGCTTTTTTATTGAGCTATCGATCACCACAACAAACACACTCTGAAGATTTCCCATTCTTGAAAATTGACTCCGGCCCTTTGAAATTTAACTCCATCCCTTCTCTTTGAACACTTTTGAAAAATGGCAAACTCATCGAACCTTAGCTTGGAATTGAGCCTTAGCAGTGATACGGGCGCGCCGCGTCAAGGTAACGTATGGCGCCCTTCTTTCTTATCTTCTAACGGTCCTCTTTCAGGTGAAGACTCTGTGATGCAGGACGCCACAACAGCTACAATAGTAGCTAGGAACCTCCTCACACCAAAAGATAGTAGGCTGCTGTCAGGACGGTCCGATGAGTTGGCCGTTCAAGAGTCCCTTGCACTTAGTGTTCAGTGTGCGAGTTCTGTGTCCAACATGGGCCAACGCCTGCTTGCCCGCTCCCGTCAGGTGGAATCATTGATGGCAGAGGTGGAAAGTCTCAAGCAGGAGATAAAACTGCTTAAGCATGAGAATAGAAGTTTGCACGTACTTGCCAACAACTATTCGACGGGCATGAAGAGGAAGCTTGATGAGCTGCAAGAATCTGAGGGTCGAATTCACAATGACCGTCAAAGGCTTGCGTCTTATCTCCAGAGGCACCTTTTTCCTGGGTCATCCAGCGCTTGGCCAAGTATTGAGGCCTGGAATGCTCTAGCTCCGATGCCTCCCACTCCGATGGCTTCCGCTCCGATGCCTCCCGCTTCTATGCCTCCCGCTTCTGCGCCTTCCGCTTCTGCGCCTCGTAGTGGGGCTTCACGTAAACAACCTTTGTGAAGCTCCACCTTTCTCCATGTTTAGTATCTTTTTTTTTTTTTTTTTTTTTTTTTTTTTTTACACATAAATAAAATCAAACGGCATGGAATTTATCTTTGAATGGGCGGTGATACTTGAAATGATCCGATAATAGTTTAAATTCCAGATTGGGTGCCTGAATCATTAACCACATGTTAGTATAAAAGAAAATTGAAATTCGGGGAGGCGGCTTACCTTTGTGCTCCAAAATGAACTCCAGAATAAACACCCCTTCGAAAGTTATGACTTGTCCTGTGTCATAAAATCCAACTTCCTTGGGAATTGTGGTTTCAAATATGTCCTCTTTGATGCCTTCTACATCTTTTCCAGCCACTACCTTCTCTTGAATCATTCTTCTTGGTGTACAAAGTCCTTTGAAGAATTCAACACCATCTAAAACTTGCTGTGTTGCACCAAGAATTTGAATAGCATTTTGCTCCTTTGGGAAGGCTTCCACGATGTCCTTTTTACTCTCTTCTTGGTTGGGAATCAAAAACCTGCTAGGAAAAGGGACATTGGGTGGAGTAACATCAGAATAACATGGAATTGGGACGTCCTTACTGGTGGTGGGTGGTTTAGAGGGCTTAGGGGGCTGCGGCAAGGGTTGTTCTACCCTTGCCGTGTGCATGTCTTCTTTCTCCTCCTCAATTAACAGCTGTTCATCCACTTCTAGGCTATGTTTGGACATTTTTAGGTCAGCTCCAACCTCCATAGCACTTCCCAAAGTGATAGCATTATGGATTTCAAAATCTTCCTTCGAGTTTTCAATAGTTGAGTTGGAAAGTTCACTTTGCTCATGAATTTGTTTCATGAACTCCATAATCTGCCCAAATTGCTCGTCCAATTTACCCAACTTCTTGTCTTGATTTTGTTCGTCCTGCGTCAAAGAGGTTAGTAATTGAAAATTTTTATCATTATCCATGGACATACTTGAACTTGATTGGAATTGTTGTGGGGGAGGTTGTGGTGGCTGCATAGGTGTTGTATTGAAGTCCTCATATGGTTGCCAATATGCTTCTTGTTGAGCCTCCTTGGCTTGATTTTGTGACCCCTGCGCCAAAGAATTTATTTCATTAAGAATTTGAATATAATCTATTGGCGAATTTGAATTTAATTGAGCATATTGCATATGAAGTTGTGGTGGCTGCATAGGTCTTGAATAGAACTCCTCATATGGTTGCCAATATGCTTCACGTTGAACTTGTTGATCTTCCCACCATATAGAGTTTGAATGATCCCTCCCATCTCTTTGTGGACATTGATTGGCTTGAAATCCTTGCCTATATGAAGCACCAAATGTAGGGACACTCTGCATTGTGGTCCTTTCGGCATATGGCAACAATTTAGAAGTAAGATTTGCCAATTGAGCTTGAATGCTAGCAAAATCCATATCTTACTTCTCTAGTACCTAAAATCAAAGAAAGAGAACTAAATCAAATATCAAAAGTAACAACAAACAAAGAAAACAACACTAAGTTAGAAACTAAAACGAAAACAACTAAACCAAAAAAAAAGAAAAGAACCAAGGGATTAGCAAAGTTGCTAATCCCCGGCAACGGCGCCAAAATTTGATGCGAGATTTATACGCGCACAAATTAAACCCTCGTTTGACAATTGTAGTATAGTTATAAGTAGGGATCGTTCTTGGCCGGGGATTAGGAGGGATTGCTAATCTAATGAAAACTGACTCAAAGATGTAAAAATATACTTCAAAACACGTAAACAAAATCAAAAGACTCTTAACTAAACTTGTATGACTCAAAACAAACTTAAAAGACTCAAAACAACTCAAAACAATAAAAAAGACTCAATTTAGACTCTAGGACTTGACTTGGACGAAAATAGAATTGGTTTTGACTCAAAAACACTCAAACTCACAATTAGGACAGATTTGACACAACTAAATAAAGGGGATTAGGTTTTTGATGAATTTAAAAGAAAAACAAGTAACTAAAAGACTTAAGTAAACTTTGGACGAATTTGGGGATATGGATGGGTGATTAGCTAGCTAGAGGGTCCTTCTCCACACATGACACACTTGCATACAAATTGATTTCCAGTTGCTTTTCGATAAACCATGAACCTCAACACCCTAGATTAACCGTGACATCACTAATTAACCCTCAGATTTTCCTTAAGTTATTGGATTGGATGACATCATACGACAACCCAAAGCATTCTTCAAAAGTCCCCTACATGACATCATAATAGAGATACAATCAAAGATCATTACGTTCTATGAAAATCATAAGTATTGACAAAGCACTTGTAACTATGACATCATGATACTCATGCTAGGAATTTACTTAACATGATTGTGAAAACAACCTTAACTACTTGTGAATATAAGTTTGTAACGATTATGTGAAACTCCCTTATATTCTAGCCCCAAATTCATGCATGCAAACTAAGTGTGCACCCTTAATCAACAAACAAGAATAAGTTATCCATCAAACGGTTAAGTAAATTGCATTCACAATTTATGAAATCACAACTGGAATTAATCAATTCATATTGCAAATATAATCATGGTTTCAAAGTCTCCCCTAGCTAAAACAAGTTTAGCTCCTCATGTTTACAACAAAACAAAGAGAATATAAATTAAACATTGAAAACAAAGATTGAATACACCTAGAAACGCTCCAACAATCCAAGCTTGAATAGCCAAAACGTCCAAGGCTTCTCCTCTCTTCTTTCTCCTTCTTTGTTGCGGCACAATAGCATAAGGTCTAGGGATAATTGGTTTGGGGGATGGAAGTGTGGAATGGAAAAATGGTGTTTGGATTATAAGGGGAGAGATGGGAAGCTCACGGCTAGGGAAGGGAGAATGTGTTTGTAATGTGTTGTGTATGAAAATGAGATGTTCATGAATGAATGAATGCAAGGGTATTTATAGGAGTAGTGGAGGGAACATATGGCTATGTCATTTGTAGGTAAAGTAGGTGGATGTTGTAGGTGAAGTAGGTGGATGTTGTAGGTGAAGTGGATGTTGTAGGTGAAGTAGGTGGATGTTGTAGGTGAAGTGGATGGATGTTGTAGGTGAAGTGGGTGGATGATATGTTAAGTGATAAGTGATAAGTGATATGATATGTGGTTATGATATGATAAGTGGTTAAGTGGTGATGATAAGTGATAAGTGATTAAGTGATATGATATGTGGTGATGATAAGTGATAAGTGCATGTGGGTTAACTAATGAAGGAAATGCATGTGCAATGACAATGTGTTAGAATGGATGTGTGTTATGCATGGCATGATTGGGATTAGGAAAGGTTTAAATGTCCTAAAACTAAAGAGAACAAGGTTCCAACACTTTGGCTCCAATTAGGTCTTCAATTTCGTCCAACACTTTGGCTTCAAGCATAAGCTATCCGTCCTTAGCCCAAAAGTGCTCCAAAAGTCTCCAAAATGCATCTTTTTGCTCCTTTAGCCCTTTCGACCTACAAACACACGAAAATAGCTTAAAGTACTAAAATAACTAAAGAAACATAACGTAAATGCACGAGAACAAGCCATTTAAGTCGCATGAAAATGCTCCTATCAGTTACAGAGTTCATTTCCTTGGCATGCCGTTTGACTACACATTTTCTGATAAGGACCTCGAGCTTTTTGCTATTTCTTCCGAGGATTTGCTAAAGTTTTCCTTCAAGAACGCACTGCCAAGGCATGTGCGGCAAAAGGTAGTGCCACCCAGGTAAGGGCGGCTGATGATAGTGCTACCCAGGATGGGGCAGCTGTATATAAAGTACGGAAGGTTGATGTTGCTGGGAGTGATACAGCTGCTGATGAGTAGTTTTTTTTATAAACTTTAGGATTTACCTTCTTTGCCTTTCCTGCTTTGTTTTTTTCTTTTGCTTGAACTCTGTTGGCCTTCATGCCAATTTACCAATTTGCTAGAAATTAATAAACTGTTTTTCTTCGCTTTACTTCATCGCCGTCTTTTTGCCTTGCTTCAAGTTTTTGCCGTAGAATGAACAATCGAGTATGCTGCTTTGAACAAAGCAATGAAGCCTATCTTCATTGCTTTAGGCGTCAACTTCGGGTTGTTGGGTGTGAATCTTCATTTGCTTAAGGCATCTTTTGAAACTTCTAACTTGCAGGGCCGAATGACCTCCGTAGTTGTATATCTCGTATCAATGGTCCACTAGATCTTTAATCACAAGGTCGTTAGCGAAGCGCGTTGCTTTTTAATAAGCAGACGGGTTTGCATGACCAATTTGATTGCCAATCTAGGCTTAGGACCTTTGCGAAGTTGTTCATTAGAGAGCCAACAGTCAAGCGCCTTACTTATAAAAGCAGGTAAGTCTGCGTGACTGCTCAGTTGTTAGCTTTGATCTTCTAGGGCGTTAAAAAATGAGAAGAATGATATCAAACTTAGTTGAAAGGTAAAAACTACCTAACAACTGGATAGTCGTAGGCTTGCAAGGTAGTGCTCGTCAAGCTGCTTGAGTCTTTGAGCTTTATTTTGTTCGAGCATGGCTTCAGAAGAAGTGGGAGGTCATATGTAGTACTTCCACAGGTTATAGACATTCCACTGCTTGTCGATCTCTTTGTCGTTCATGTTAGTGAGGGTGTAGCTACCCTTGCCGTCTACTATGCTAACTTTGTACGGACCTTCCCAAATATGATTCATCTTCTTGGAGCCTTCTCTTTAGGCAGTGATGAATGCTTTTCTTAGGACTAGATCTCCAGGCTGAAACTGTCTGAAGAGAAGCTGCTACTAGTAAGCTGTAATGCGGGTGATGAACTTCTCGCGTTCCTCCTCTGCCATATCTAGATTTGTGGCTATCTCATTTATATTATGCTCCAAAGTTAGCAGTATGGTGCTGATGCTCGACATGATAACATTGGGAGGGATGATTACATTTAAACCGAATGCCAAGGAGAAAAGAGTTTCACTGGTTGCTCGTTGTTTGGTTGTGCGATATGCCCATAGGACATTAGGAAGTTCGTCTAGCCACTTTCCTTCCTTATCTATGAGGGATTTCTTGAGATAGTCTATGATTTTCTTGTTGAATGCCTTTGTCTGCCCATTGCCTTGGGGATATCTAGGCATAGACATGTGCTGCTTGATTCCATATTTCTGGAGGAACTTCGCTAAGTTTTTGCCCAAAAATTATAGGCTGTTGTCGATGATGGTAAATTGAGGGATGCTGAACTGGCAGATGATGTTCCTTCATATGAAGCGCTCTATGTCTGATTGAGTAGTGATGGTCATGGACTCGGCTTTTACCCACTTGGTGAAGTAGTTGGTAGCCATGATCATTATGCATCTGCCCTAGTAGTGGGCGACATGGACCCTACCAGGATGATTCCCATTGCATGAATGGCCGTGGGCTTGTCTGCGGGTGGAGCTCGCTGATAGGTAGTGCATGTATAAGCTTAAAGCGTTGGAAGCTGTCGCACTTTTGAAAAAATTCCTTAGTGTGTTGATGCACGATGAGCCAGTAGTAGCTAGTATTGAAGACCTATTGTGCTAAGGATTGGCCGCCTGAGTGGTTCCAACAATTGCCTTCGTGGATCGAGCTTAAAACTTTTAAGTCGTCGGGAGGCGCTAACATGGGAGATATGGGCCTCAAAATGATACTCGGACAAGAATGTCGTTTCACATATAATAGTGTGCTACCTTTATGTGGAGCTTTCTAGCTTTCAATCTTTCTACATGGAGTATCATATTGATTAGGTAGTAAATGATGAGATCTTGCCAGCTTGGGGTTATATTGACTTGTAAAACCTCAACTACTGGTTCTTCTTCTATGCTCCGTTTTCCCAAATAGTCGATCAGGATGGAGCGTTTGAACTGCTAGTCCAAAGAAGAGCCTAAGGCTGCCAGGGTGTCTAGATAAGTGTTGTCTGTTTGTGGCACTTGTGTGAGAGTGTAAGTTTGAAATGCCTGAGCTACTTTCGTACCTCATCGTGGTATATTGCCATCTTTGGATGCTTTGCTGCATACTCCCCAATAGTCTAGCTAATGATGAGCTGAGAATCAGAATAGATCGTGAGCTTCTTGACTGCCAGATTTTGTGCCATTCGGAGGTCTGCTAATAAGGTCTGCATCGTTGTTTGATGCCTTGAAACTAAAATGATTGCCTGCTCGAGCATTGAGTCTTCTGGAGCAATGAGAACCAAGCCTGGTCCAGAACCTTTGTAGTTGGAAAAACTGTCGATGTACAGGCCCCAAAAGCCTTTGTCAAAACGGGTTGGTTCGGTCAGAGTGTGCTTAAGGGCGTCTTTGGGCTGTGTTGTTACATCTTCTAGGCCGGGAGTGAACTTTGCTATAAAGTCTGCCAAAGCTTGAGCTTTTATCACCGTGTGGGGTCTGTGAACCAAGTCGTATTGGCCAAGTTCCAATGTTTACTTTATCATTTTTTGAGAAGCGTCTGGACCATGTAGGATAAATCGTAAGGGATACTGAGTCAAAACGATGACCGTATGCGCCGGAAAGTATGGTTTGATCTTCTAAGCTGTAATGATTAACGCCAAAATTAGCTTTTCAATCCTCGGGTATCTTGATTCCATATCGAGGAGAGTTTTAGAATTGTGGTAAATTCTTAGTTGGGCCTTGAGTTCTTCTCGTATGAGGGCAGAGCTTACTGCTATGTCTGAGATTGCCAAGTAGATTTATAATTCCTCGGCTGTTTCCTGCTTGGATAGCAGCGGAGGGGACGTTAGATATTTCTTGAAGTCTTGAAATGCTTTCTTGCACTCGTCGTCCTACTTGTCTATTTGCACATTCTTGATGGTGTTGAAAAATGGCTTGTATCGATTGGTTGAGAGTGAGAGGAAACAGTTGAGTGAGATTGGGCTTAATCGTGAGTTGATTTTAGCTATTTTCTTCGGCAACTTGGGATTAAGATTGATCTATTCAGCGTCATCATCTGGCTTCCATCGTTTTTTTTCTATTAACGTGTCCTTCTGCATGTCATCATCTTGATCCACGTGCTATGGTTGTTATTTGGTAGCAAACTTATCCTTCTGAACCTCAGCTTCTACGGGGGTAAAAGACTTCTTCTTTGACTGCTTCAACATTTGCACCGTGCATTGTCGGGATGCGACATGGTCATATTTGATCTCTCCGACTTCTCTTCCTAGGGTGCAGAATCAGATTTTTTGGCACTCGACGGAGGTTACGGCACCCAGTTCCATTAGCCAGGGCTTTCATAGAATCCCGTTATAGGGAAACGGGTCATTGACTATAATGAATGTTTTCTTTTAGACTACTAGTGGTGTTCTCACATCGAGTGTGTTGCTGCCAATAATAGTTGAGGTGTATCCATTAAATCCGGGGAGTACCTCTGCTTGGCGTATTATCGTGCTTTCCAGGCCCATCTTTTAAATGACAGATAACTCAAATAAATTTACTAAACCGTCATTGTCCACCATCACTTTGTCCACTATAGTGTGTGCTAGTTAAACGGGCACTACCAGAGCATTGTCGTGTGAGAAGTCAACTCCCTTAGCATCTTGTTTGGTGAAACCAACGATAGGCCCAGGTTTGGTGTCGGCTGCCTAAACTTGGAAGACTGATATAACCTGCTGGATCTTCTTCTTCTTGAAGTTGTTTATGGCCCTTAAGTACTCGGACTTGGTGAAGATGTCGTTGATTTTGATGTTCTTGGCAGTCGATTCCTCGTCTGCATCTACGTACCTCCTAGGTTGCGCAGCTGGCTTGTCCAAGTATTTATCGCATTTACCTTCCTTCACCAGCATCTCTAGGTAATCTTTCCAGGTATAACAGTTGATGGTCATGTGACCAGGATCTCTGTGGAACGCACAATACTTGTGTGATCCAGCTTGGAGGTGTCTCTTTTGGATTATCTTGGCAGCTTGAACCAACCGAGGCTCACTATTGAGGTTGTGGAAGATCTGGTTGATTAAGGTCGAGAACTTGGTATAGTTCTTGGTAGCCTGACCTTTTTTTATCGGGGACCAATCTTTGCGCTTGGCCCCTCGCCTGCTTCGGTCGTTAGACTGCTTCTTGCCCACCATATTCTGAGTTGTCTCGGACTTATTCTAAGGCTGCTCAGGTGCTTTGTTTACTCATCGAGCCTCATCCCAAAGCACATGCTTCTCTTCTATAGTGAATGAGTCTACCAAAGTCAGGTTTTCTTTCATGATCAATTCTCTGAATAGAGGATGATATGATGGGAGTCCATTTTGGAAGGCTACGCTAGCGATCGAGTCGTTACAGCCGACTATCTTCACCTTCTCCGCCTTGAACCACTTCATATAGTCGCGAAGTAACTCCTTTGGATTCTTTTTTATTTTGGAAAGATAATTGTACTTTTTCTTAATCGAGTAGTAGGATGCATACTCCTTAATGAAAACTACAGAAAGCTTGTCAAAACTTCAAATGGACTGTGGAAGCATGGTATGGAATGAATCCTACTCCTCGCCCTGCAAAGTAATGGCGAATTTCTTGCACATTAAAGCGTCATTAGCTATGTATAGGATCATCACGCTGTGGTAGTGCTTCCAGTGCCTTTCCGGGTCTCCATTTCCTTTAAATAAAGTGAAATATAGCGTATTGAACTTACGATGGGGCTCCGTCTGCTCGATCTCATCTGTGAATGGTGATCTACCCATGTGTGCCATATTCTTACGAAGGGCCTTGTCTGTGGTCTCAATGCGCTGGAATCTGCGCAATCGCTCAGTCAGAAGCCTTTATACTTTTTCTTCAATTTGCCTCTGTCGGGGCAGTGGGGCTTCTGGCTGCCCCCGGTTATGACCTGCTAGTCTCGACTGCTCTTTTCTATGCTCGACTCGTCTATGTTGCTGTTGCAGTGCATGTGGTACGTTTTTGGCAGGTAAGCAGATTACTCATAGGCTTCCAATTGAACTTAAGCCAGATTGAGTGGCTGCTTCTCTTCGTCTGTCGTTATGCCTACTTCGATGTGAGGTGGAATATGCTCTTTGCTAGCCTAACCGCAAATGAACGCTTCGCCTGGAAGTTTGTCCATGTTAATTATAGGAGTATGGCCCCAACCGTGAATGTATGCTCGTCCGGAAACCTAATCAATAATGCACGCTCTTCTGCGCACTAAGATGAAAGTATATGTTATCTCGGGGGCCTAAGTGGGAGTGTACACTGCCATAATGCTTAGTTCGTGACTGGTCGAAGGTTTACTTACCTGGACGCTACTGGAGAGAAACGCCATCACTTGTATTTGTCCTATTTTGGGACACCTCGTCTATGACACACTACAGGAGCTGATTCACCAAGGTAGTCTGCTGGGCGAGAATGCTTGCCAGTTTCACGACCTGTCGGGATAGGTGTTATTCGCCATTTGGAGTGGAAGAGTTGGAATAGTAGACATCTGCTTGAGTAATAGAAGTGTAATGGACTCCGGGTGTAAAGCTTGAGCCAGGATGGGTCAGATTGGCAGTAAGGTGAAGTGAAAAATACCCTTAGTTTAACTGTTGGCCTCGAAATCTAGATCTGGGCTGGTTAAACTGGTATGAGACCGTGTTGGATCGTTTGGAGGGCCGCAGGAGCAAGTTGGGCGTATGGGCGTTGGGCCACCTCAATTTGTCCTGCTTAGCCTTAAGTTGGAGGCATGTTAGGTTCACGCCGGGCTACAACTTGCATCATGGTTAGTGCGGCTTGGACTGCCTCAGTTTGTGCAGCTCGCATCCAAGTGAAGGTAGTAGGCTAAGGGTTGTTGGTGAGGGCAAACAGCTACCTGAGCCTATGTCTGCTGGCTGCTTGCACCATGGGCCTCATGCCCTAGGGTTTCTTCGCATTGAGTGGAGGCTGCCCCGTGGGCCACTATAGCAGCGGCTACCTTTACTAGCATGGCCACGATACCTCCTAGAGGAGGCAAATGAGCGGTCACTGTAATGGTAAGCCTTGAAGAGCGACGGCATGGAGCCACATCACGATCTTCGTCAGTTGGTCCACGTCTTTCAACATAAATTTCCTGCCATCGTAGTTATGGATCTACGAACAAAGGAAGTTGAAAGCAAGAGTCTTCTTCGAGTCTTCGAACCAGAGCCCTAAATGAAAGCACTAATTTGTGGATGCAAATTTTCGCCTTCCTTTGATTGAAAAATCTGTACCTGCAAGATTAAGGCCAAAAGCCTCACGTGCTTACAATGAATTGGGGGGAGGTGCTTTGGCCGAAGAATCTTGGATGCCAAAGTTAGAATTTTGAGAAGAATGTGTTTGAGTATTTGTAGGTAGCAAAAAGCCTATTTAAGGGTAGCTAAAACTTACTAAATTTTGGAGATAAAATGTGTATTTATAGGAAAAAAAGGAGGAGATGGGCCAGCCCTCTAGGGTTTAAAGGTGGTCGGCCCTATGTGATATTTTGGGTGAGAAAATTACAAGATATTTGTGTAAATAAATATCTTGGAGTAATTAGGTAAATATCCTAAATAAATGGAATGAATTACTTACTTGAAAGAGGTTTTCTCTTATTAGCAATGTAATTATGATAAGAATATGGGATTATTCTATCATAAATACCTTTGACTTTTCCCACGAGCAGGGATGCCTTGAGCAGTTGTTGATCTCTACTTGCTCTACCTCAGCTGCTATCTGCTTATTTAATAGGGGCATTCTTGTCTTTCTTGAGAAATAATCCACTTGTCAGCTCCATGATTTTTGGGATTATTTTTTACTCTACATTGACGTCTATCTCAAAAGCGTTTATGATATGAGTAAAAGTGTTTTCTAAATAAGGATTTCCAAACCATCCTGTAATATTGAGTTTTGTATGGGAGCACTAGAAACTCTTTGGGCCAAGATACCCTCAACAAGATCTTCTAGGTTGCTAGAAGTTTGTAAACAAAAGTTTGAACCGAAGCCCCAAAGGAAGCAAATCCCTAGCCCATCCAAAGGTGTAAAACAATAAATAACCAAGGGTGGGACCAATCATTCCAAAGTCACGCACCAATGATTCCCTATCCGTACGTCACTTGTTTCCCATTCCTTTATAAAATGAGTGCATTTTTGCTTGCTATTGTTTTACGTAGTATATGTTCATCATTTTATTCCCTATCCATACGTCACTTGTTTCCCATTCCTTTATAAAATGAGTGCATTTTTGCTCACTATTGTTTTATATCGTATATGTTCATCATTTTATTTATTATTATTAGATGAGTTTGAATTTTAAGATTTATGCTTATCCACTAGACGAATCTTAAAATTCAAACTCAGCTAACGGTAATAAATAGATTGATAAACATAAATCACACTAAATAGTGATGAGCAAAAATGTTTCCATATAAAATACCCTGCTCTGGTCTGGCACTGATACATGAGAGCTTTGCTTGACAAACAGTGGAGACCAGAAAAACAAAAGAATGGCAAGTCCTCGCCCAGCCACTGGATCATTTTATGACTTTACTGTCAAGGTAAATCATTTCTATTCTCAATTAATTTATGATTAATTTTCCTAATTTGTAGCAGATCGGTAAGTTTTCCCGTAATATAGGCGATATTACTACTCTAAACTATATTAAGCGGAAGGGGAGGAGGGGCGGAAGGGAGGAAGGGAGGAGGGGATGGTTTGAATTCCGGGACGCAGTTGGTTAAGGATGAATGTCCTAACCACCAGGTGGATTTTCAATCCACCACTTGCAGAAGATGAGTAGTTTCTTGAGTACCGTGATTTTGTTGAATGTGTTCAAAATTAAAATAACGAGCATATGGGAATTTTGGGTGTTCATTTTTGGCATGTTTTGAGAATTTTCCTTGTCCTGTTTGGATGCCAAGAAACAAAGTATATCTGAAGGGTTAAAAGTATAGACAAATATTGGGAACAGAAGATATGTTAATTTCTGTTGAACCCATGTTGGAGATTCAGCTGAGAAATATGATTCGTGTGTGTTGGTCTTGTACTTCTTGTGATGGGGTTTTAAAATTTTTAAGTGCAGGATATTAAGGGAAATGATGTCGATCTTAGCATTTACAAGGGAAAAGTTCTGCTGGTCATCAATGTTGCTTCCAAATGGTAATATACATTATACACCCTCTTTTTTGTCCCTATCATTTTATGCTTTCATTCATTGCTTTTTTTTACTGATTTTCCTGGCAGCGGACTGACCAACTCAAATTACGATGAGCTGAATGAACTGTATCGAAAGTATAAAGATCAAGGTTTACATATAGAACTTGTATTGTATTCTTACATGTTCTTGAGCTGACATCTATCAATTTAGTTACTTCTCTTACAAGTTGAGTTCTGGTACATGCTAATCTGCTGCTTTCAAATTAAAATACTGTCTTGCATATGCAATGATCTAATGTGTATTAGAAAAACATGAATTCCCTCAAAAGTTTTGCAGAAATCCTACCTTTTCTATTATTTTCCCCTTTGTATGATATATTGGGAGGTTGATGCAGGCTTTGAAATTCTGGCATTTCCGTGCAACCAGTTTGGTAGTCAGGAACCAGGAAGTAACAAAGCGATTGAAGATTTTGTCTGCACTCGTTTCAAATCGGAGTTTCCCATTTTTGACAAGGTAGATCCAGAAACAATAGATTATGTTTGATTGTATCTATTTTCCAGCAGCTCATTTTTGTAATAAGATTATGAGCGGGTGGTTGAAGATCTCTGTGTTTACAAATTTGAGTTCCAACTTTCAAGGCTTTCAAATTTGATACATTTAGGCTACTGAAACTTTAATAGTTGAAGTGAAAAAAAAAAACTATCTAATGAGTAATGAGTGCTTATTTTAATTCTATTTGAACTCCTGCAAATTAGAACTTTCACATGCGTTATTCCACACAGATATTTCAACTGCATCTAAGAGCTAGGACGGTTTTGCAGTAATGTTAGATCTTTCTTTCTAAATCCGCCCTTGTTGTTGTGTTAGATTGAAGTAAACGGAGATAATACTGCTCCAGTATACAAGTTCTTGAAGGAAGGCAAGTGGGGATTCTTTGGAGACGATATTCAGTGGAACTTTACCAAGTTTCTAGTTGACAAAGAAGGCAAAGCGTCTCACCGCTATTACCCAACCACTCCCCCCCTTAGCATCGAGGTCTGTTTCTCGAATGTAATCATGTTATGCTGCCTCTGTTGTTTACTGTGATTAATCATCTTGCTCTGTAGATTTGTCAATTTTTCTGGCCTTCTGACATTATACATTTTCTGCAGCATGACATCAAGACGCTGTTGGGAGTCGCATAAGTTGCTGAGATGTGAAGATTTCAACATATGCTTGCCTTTTGTGTATCAAACTGGAATAAAAAGTTCAAGCTTGCTTTTGTGTATGTTTATCATATCAGTGTGATTTCAAGACTTGTTAAGGATGGAGGCATGGTGTTAATTAAGAAAACATTAAGCAGTTGCAGTCCCTGTTTGTTTTTTAAACTTGATTAAACCATTATGTTCCTGGTGGGATGATGAAAATTAGCCAGGATTCAAAGATCTTTCCTAATCTGGATGTTGGTTATTTTGATCACAGATTGCATTCTCTGAGCTTGTATGAAAGGCTTAGCTGTCTATTTCTCCGGAGATATATCCCCGTGTTCTATAACACTCATCTGGTGACTTCCTATCAAGATGAGTGCTATAAAAACATAGGGATATATATGAAAGATAATCTAATATGTTTATAGAACTCAACTCAATTAATGAGTAAGCCGATTGCATTGATATTTATATGAGTAGAATTGATATGCGTGTAGAATTAGGTTACAAATAAATAGCAGCATGTGATCTAAATATAAAACAGAATAAAGATTGAACCTGATCTGCAGCAGCCGCATGATCTGAGGAATCCGTATTGGGACAGGACTGTAGTTGTGCAGGTGGTATTACAGTCGGTTTATCACTCCCCCGCCAACTGAGCGGTCAACAACAAACGGGAAGTTTGGACAGCAGGAAGGCAAAACGAACAGCAGAGAGGCCCTTGGTAAGCAGATCAGCCAACTGATCTGTGGAAGAGACATAGCCAACCAAAATTTCTTTACGAGCGAGCTTCTCACGAATGTAGTGATAGTCAATTTCAACAGGACGCATATGTTATTGATAAACTGGGTTGGAGGCAACTGAGATGGCACTGATATTATCACACCATAACCGCAAAGGATCAAGAGGAAGATGAAGCTCGCGGAATAAAGTATGATACCAAGAAAGGCAGCAGCAGTGTAAGCAAGTTGACGATATTCATCTTGTATACTCGAACGAGAAACACCTCGTTGTTTCTTGGAGCTCCAAGAAATTAGGTTGTCACCAAGAAAAATACAATAACCACAAGTAGAGTGGCGATCATCAGGATCGCCAGCATAGTACGCATCAGCATAAGCAATTAGTGTGAGCGAATTGGGACAATAAACAACGCCATGACTGGGAGTGGCCTTGAGATAATGCAAAATACACTTAAGAGCAACCCAATGTGCCGTTGTTGGTTTATGCATAAACTGACAAACTTGGTTGACGGCAAACGCGATATCAGAACGAGTAAAGAGGAGATACTGCAAGGCACCTATGACACTACGAAACTCAGTGATATAAAACAATGGTTCGCCATTATGCAGACTTAGGCGAAGACCACTTATTGCAGGAGTAGAGATCAAATTGCAGTCTAGCATCTAAGTCCGTTTGAGAAGATCAGTGTCATACTTCGTTTGAGTGAGATGAAGACTAGTTGTAGTACGATGGACTTCCATGCCCAAAAAATAATGAAGAGGCCTAAAAAGGCCTAAGATCCTTCATTGAAAACAATGTGCCTAACTGTTTTATCATGCGAGTAATATGCGACATACTATTGCCGATGATCAGAATATCATCCACATAAATCAACAAGTAGATAACCATAGAGCCATCAAAGAAGGTGAACAATGATGAATCAGCAGGAGATGAGATGAAACCCAAATTTTGAATATGTTGAGAAAAACACTGAAATCAAGCACGAGGAGCTTGTTTGAGACTATATAGAGACCAACGCAATTGGTAGACATGGAAGGGGCATTGAGGATCAATAAATCCTTGTGGTTGTCGCATATATACTTCTTCAGTCAAAGAATCATGAAGGAACACATTTTGTACATCAAGTTGCCGAAGAGGCCAATTGAAGTGAATGGCAATGGAAAGAATTAACCTAATAATGGCATAATTAATGACGGGACTAAACGTCTTGCCGTAGTCCAATCTTTCTTGTTGACGGAACCCATTAGCCACTAAAGGTGCCTTGTAGCGCTCAATTGATCCATCGGAATGCCGCTTGATCTTGTAAACCCATTTATTTGGAAGAACATTCATATTGGGGCGAAAAGGAACCAAAGTTCAAGTGCCATTCCGTTGCAAGGCATTGAACTCCTCAGCAATAGCAATGCGCCATTCTGAAACTTTATTAGTCTGACTAAAACATGTAGGCTCAACCAAGTCATGATCAATAGTAGTAGCAAAAACATATATCGAAGTAGATTTACTAAGTGTAGCCTTTGATCGAGTAACCATGGGATGAGTTGAAGTACTTACCTCTAGAGTAGATGAAATCGGTGCCGAGGAGGGTGCATGGGGTGGAAGGGCTGAGGGAAGGACATGATTAGGTGGTGGCTAGACAGTAAGGACATGAGACATAGGCTTAGGTCTACGGGTATAGACTTGCAGTGGGCGCTGCTGCTGGGTGGCAGGGGAAGTAGTAGATATTGAAGAAATATCTTTTCATTGATAACAAATAATAAGCTTACACTTGGTATTTATACAATGGCATGGCGCACACACTTGCGCTGCCAACTCATCCTAACTACCATAACAAACTTAGCCTAACTAATCACACCACTATCAACAGATTACAACAAAATTAATCAAGACTAAGTTTTATCTTTTACAAAAGAATTGTCCTTAATATTCCCCCTCAAATTAAACTGAGGAACCCGAAGTGTAAGTTTGTCTCGAAGTTGCAAGAATCTGAGCTTGGATAGGGACTTAGTACAAATGTCTGCAATTTGATCATGTGAACAAACAAATAGAACAGAAACAGCTTTGGACATAACCTTTTCTCTTATGTAATGGTAGTCTATCTCAACATGCTTGGTTCTGGCATGAAAGATAGGATTTTTGGCCAAGGATATTGCTGAAATATTTTCACACCAGAGCTTGGGAGGACAGTAAAGAGTTAAACCAATATCAACTAAGAGTTTGCAAATCCACGTAAGTTCTGCAACAGTGTTAGCTAGGGATCTGTACTCTGCTTCAGTAGATGATCTAGCCATTGTAGGTTACTTTTTGGCACTGCAGCTGATGAGAAAATTATCCAAGAACAAACAGAAACCTCTTGTTGATTTTCTGTCAAGTGAACATCTGGTCGAATCTGCATTTGAGAAAGCATTGATACTTAGTGGAGTTGAACACTTTGAAAACCAAAGTCCAAGATTCAAAGACCCCTTGAGATATCACAGAATCTGTTTAACTACTTGAAAGTGGGATTCCTTTAGATTATGCATGAATTGACATACAAGATTAATTACAAAAGACAAGTCAGGTTTAGTCCATGTGAGATATTGCAGCCCACCAACAAGAGACCTATATTCAGCAGGATGGGAAGTAGAGGACTTGAGTGATCCAGTTTGAAGGTACTAAGTGAAGTTAAACAAGGCTTTGCACAATCCATTTTTGCTCTTTTGAGAAGATCTAGAATATACTTAGTCTGAAAGATGAACACTCATTTGGAAGATCTCTTGACTTCAAGACCAAGAAACCCAAGGTCTTTGATAGGAAACAGAGTACTGAGCTGAGAGATAATAGTTTGACAAGATTGGGAAGAAGGACCAGTCACAATAATGTCATCCACATAGACTAAAACAAAGACCAGTGATGGATCTTTTCTGACAAACAAAGAGTGATCATTCTAAGAGCCTTTGAATCCAAGAAAGTGTAGGGTAGTATATAATTTTTCATACCAAGCTCTGGGAGCTTGTTTCAGACCATAGAGTGATTTATGCAATTGGCAGACATGGTGAGGCCTTGTGATATCTTCAAAACTAGATGGTTGTTTCATAAAGACATTTTCTGAGAGATTGGCATGTAGAAAGACATTGCTAACATTCAATTGGTTTTAAAACCAATCATGTTAAACTGCCAATGCGAGTAGAAGTCTGATAGTAACTGGTTTGGCAACAGGGTTGAATGTCTCTGTATAGTTTAACCCTTCTTGTTAATGAAAACCCTTTGCAACTAAACGCGTTTTGTACCTATCAATAGTCCCATCAGGTTGTCTCTTAATTCGAAACACCCATTTGCAGCCTACAAGATTCCAAGAGGGTGAAGAAGGCACAAGAGACCATGTACCAGTGTTGAGAAGAGCATTATACTTTTATTGCATTGTCTGTCTCCACTGAGTATGCTTAGATGCTTGGAGATAAGTAGTTGGGACATAATCTTTAATGAGATATTGTGGAATAGGATGCTTGGTGGCTATGAAAGCTTTGGGTTTAGAAATACCAGATTTTGAGCTTGTTTGCATAGGATGAGTGTTAGATGATTGAATTGGAGTTAGTAAAGATGATGGAGGATTAACATGTAAGTTTAAAGATTGATTGGAAGACATGGAGGGTAACACGAATGCTTGTTGTGGATTAGAATGTGTGGTAGGTAATGAATTTGAAGATAAGGATGAAGTTGGTGAATGACTCTGGGAAAAGGTTAGTGTAGTGGGAATGGAGATGGGAACATAGGTAGGGAGTTGGATTGGGATAGAGATTGAGGAACCAAATTGTTTAAATGGGAAGGTTTTTCTTCAAAGATAACATGCCTACATGTGCAAACTCTGTTGGTTTGGGATCAAGACACCTATAACCCTTGTGGATTAAGCTGTAACCAACAAAGACACAAGGCTTGCTTTTTGATTCAAGCTTTGATGTGGTATAGGGTTTTAGCCAAGGAAAACAACTACATCCAAAAATCCTAAAAGGTAAGTAATCTAGTGATTTCTTGAAGAGAAGTTCCCAAGGAGAAGGTTTTGACATTGTAGGCATCTTGGTGATCAAATATATAGTAGTAGAGAACACTTCTACCCAGTACACATGAGGAACCCCAGAATCTGCTAAAAGAGTCCTAGAAGTCTCTACCAAATGTCTATGCTTGCGCTCAGCACACCCATTTTGTTCAGAGGTGTGAGGGTAGCTCAATTGGTGTTGAATACCATGGTCTTTCAAGAATTCATACATTGTATAATTGACAAACTCACCACCAGAATCAGAACGGATAATAACTATCTAAGTACTCAGCATATTTTCAACAATGGATTTGAAATGAACAAAGGTTTTGAACACCTATGATTTACACTTTAGAGGGAAGAACCAACAATACTTGGTGTAATCATCGACAAAGATTATGTAGTATCTATAACCAGTGAGAGATGAGATAGGTGAAGGTCCACATACATCTGTATATGATAGCTCTAAAGGTTTACAAGTTGTACTGAAAACAGATACAAAGGAAAGCTTGGAGCTTTTGCCTAATGCATAACTAGATCATAAAGATTTCACGTAACTACTCATAACTGGAATACATGACTTAGAAGTCAGCTTATTGAAAATCTTGAAAGAAGGATGGCCTAATCTTTGATGCCGAACCTCTGAAAAAGCTTTAGTAGATGCAGCATAAAGATGATGTTGTCCAGTAGAAGGAAGAGAAGCAAAGAAATGATAGAAACCATTTCTCACAGTGCGTCTAAAGAGCATACTCTCCAAAGAAAGATCATTCACAGTGAAGTGAAAAGGATATAGGTGAATTGAACACCAACTATAAAGACTAAACTGATTTGCAAAAAGCAAATTTTGATTTAAATGAGGCACATGCAAGACATTCTTAAGAGCAAATTGATGAGTGAGAGTAGAGATAGTAGAAGAACCAGAATGTAAAATAGGCAAACCTTTGCCACCACCAATGAAGACTTGCTCAGGTCGAGTGTAAGGCTCTGGATTTTGCAGATTCGCCATGAAGTTAGTCATATGAAAACTAGCACCAGAATCCAACAGCCAAGTAGGTTGTGCAGATGAAGTGGTAGCACACATAGCAGAAGGACCATTCTTGTTACCATAGGTAGGATTCATGCGGTGTGGACAGCCATAAGCCCCATGATCAATCTGTCAACAGATCTGACAAGTGAGCCTTCTTGCATAATTGTTGAATCCACCATGACCACCACGATTGTACTTTTGATTGGATCGTTGATTGTGTCGCTGATTGTTGTTGTTACCACAATAGTTGGAGAAATTACCACAATTCTAATTGTTTCTAGGGTTTGAGAAATTTCCATGACCTTGTTATGGATTGAAAGAATGAGCATTTTGAGCGACAAATGCTTGAGAATTGGAAGAGATTACTAGTATAGGTAGTAAACCAGTAGATGAATTGAAGGCCTGGAAACTAGAAAAATAAGAAGATTTCTTCTTGTTTGCCAACTGAATCTCCTTGCTGAGAAGTAAGCTATAAAGTTCATTGATAGGAGTTGATCCAAGACAAAATTGAATCACATCCAAAAACAATTTGTACTTAGGAGGAAGACCATGAAGAGTAACTGAGATGAGTTCAGCATTATCAATTGGAGATCCAGCACGGGCAAGAGCATATGCGATCTCTTTAATCTATTGGAGATAGATTGCAGTAGTGGAATCACCTTTTTAAATACTATGAAAATGAGATCGAAGTTCATGAACATGCGATTGCGAAGCCGTCACAAGTCGCGATTCCAATTTTTCCCAAAGTTCACGAGCAGAGGTTACACCAATCATGTAAGGAATCAGAGAGTCGGAGAGTGTAGAGTTGAGCCAGATGAGAATGTTCTGTTCATTTTTGTACCAAGTTACAAACTCCAGATTCAAAGTCGCCGTGCGATTTCTTGAGGCATCGAGAAGAAATTTAGGCGGAAGAGTCAACGTTCCACCTACAATTTTGGTGAGGTTGTAGCAGTGAAATATCAGAGTGAACAGAGCACTCTAAGTAAGGTAATTGGTAGTAGTAAGCTTGATCAAAACAAGAGATCCAATATTTTGGATTGTGATCGAAGAAATTAAGGAATTAGCGGAAGAATTCATGATGTGAGGAGAATCAATTTAAGAATCGGACTCAAATGAGGGAGAAGCAAAGGTCGTCATTGATGCGAGCTAGGGTTTGCAGAGAGATTGACAAACACCAGAGAATTGTCATCGTGAAGAAGATGAAGATTCAAAGAGGAAGGAGGGAAGTGTTTTTCAAATCGGGTCGTGAAACAAAAGTGGGTGATACCATATTGAGGAAATATCTTTTAATTAATAACAAATAATAAGCTTAGACTTGGTATTTATACAATGGCATAGCACACACACTTGTGTTGCCAACTCATCCTAACTACCATAACAAACTTAGCCTAACTAATCACACCACTATCAACAAATTACAACATAATTAATCAAGACTAAGTTTTATCTTTTACAAGAGAATTGTCCTTAATAGTAGGCTCGGCTAGAATACTAGGAGGCTAGAGTGGTACAATTGGCTGTGTGGAGGATGTAGGCATGGGAATGGGTTGCATGGTTGGCCCAATGGTAAGGATGGGATCCATCGATGAGGAGAACGGCAAGGATGAAATAAAAATGGGTTCTTGATAGGAAAACCTATTCTCATCAAACACAACATGTTGAGAAAGAAAAACACATCCCGTAGAGGGATCCAAACACCTATAACCATGATGATTTAATGAATATCCTAAGAAAACACAACGTTTATAACGAAATTACAACTTATTATTATTATATGGATGCAAATAAGGATAACATGCACACCCAAAAACCTTAAAAAAACATATATTGATGGGGTTTAAGAAATAATTTTTCATATAGAGAAATATGTTGTCAAATACGAGTGGCCAACCTATTAATTATATAGTTGGAAGTGTGAAACGCTTCTGCCCAATAGGAAGTGGGCAAATTGGATTGAGCTAAGAGAGCAAGACCAATTTTCAACTAAGTGTCTATGTTTACGTTCAACTAAACCATTTTGTTTAGGATGATGGGACATGTAAGACAATGGTAAATACCATGTTCATCAAGAAATTTTTGAAAAATTGTGATTAACAAATTCCCCACCACCATCTGTTTGAAAAGCCTTAATCTTAACATTGAACATATTTTCAACCAAGTTTTTAAAGGTAACAAGGGTGAAAAAACCATCGGACTTTAAACACAAATAAAACCAAGTATAACAAGAGAAATCATCCACAAAAACCACATAATACTTAAAACCAGAAGCAGACAGTGATGGTGAAGACTAAACATTAGAATGAACTAATTCCAAAGGAGAAGAAGACATAGGAGGGGATAAAGAAAATGGTAATTTATGACAGGACAAAATTCACAAAAGTTACACATTCACCTAAGAAAGCAAAAACACCATGAGATGGTTTTTTTTTTGTTGGGGGGGGGGGTGTGGGAGAGGAGAGCATGGGTGGAGTCCATTGTTACTCCAGCCTTGTCAAAGGGTTCGTCGTGAATCATGAACATGACAAAATTTGGGATGTAAGGTAAAGAAACAATTATTATCATCGGAAAATCGATTTAAAGAAATGACATTAGTAGAGGCTTGAGGGCAATAGAGAGTGTTAGCCAAACAAAAAGAAGCATATTTAGTTTGAAGATAAGAGTCACCAATTTTGGATATTTGCAAACCTGGACCACCAAGTGATGAGTCTGTATTATACTATATATTTTACCCTATTCTTAGTTATAGTTTTTTGGTTATTTTGGTAGAATTTTGATACTTTGTTATATATTTTCAATGTAGGACTTTCGAATTCCTCTAGAGCAAAAAGTATTCAAACGGATGAATTTTGGAGTGATTCCAATTGGATGTTCATGAGTCTTTCAACGTGATTGTGTCAAAATTCCAAAATTTTTCCAAGCCGTTTGATTGTGGCAATGAAATAAAGACCCAGCGCGCAGCTTTCCCAGATTGACGTTTTTGGACGTTTTGGGTATTTTGGAGGTCAAGATGGAATATTTTGAGGAAGATTCCTTCTGAGGATTTGTAGGGGACGTCTTTATCTTTAAAAAGAGACCTTTTGGGATGAAATCGGAGTTGATTTGGTTGGTCAAAAGTCTGATTTTCTGAGAAGTCCGAATTTCAATTCAAATAGGAAACCTTTTATTTCCTAGTTATCTTATTCTATTATTTTTCCTAGTTTTTAGAAGACCTTTTCTACGAGGGTTTTAATTTAGAGTAGTATAAATAAGCCTTTTTAGCCATTAGGGTTCTTTACGCGACATTGAGAGGAACGTACACATCAATTTGGAGAACTTAGCTAGGCTTTGACGTTTTTTAATCTAAAAGTGTTTTCTATACGTTTTCTATTTCAATAAAATTCCTTTTGTTTTATGGTTGTTCGTAACTAATTTCCGTTTGCTAGGGTGATGCCTTGAGCCTTAGCATAAATATGTAGTTTTTATTTAATTGTTTATCATATTATGCATGTATGCTTCGAATTATTAATCACTGTGCTTTAAACTGTTTTTGTGTCTTAATGATTCGCGACCATTAAGATGTTTAGATAAGTAATCGGATGTAATTCGGTCGGAATACCACCGGGGAATTGAGTATTGCTTCTTGTGATTGATAGTTATAATTTCACCTAGGATGAATACCGCGTCTTAGGGGTTGCATGGTTTTTCAAAGGGTTTTCACAAAGCGTAATGAGTCATGCATGTTTATATTTGATCTGAATACCATAGACGGATTGCATGTTTGATATACATTCTAGCTTGAATACCACAAGTAGAATATGCATTAGGAACACCTAACCTTCAAAATTGCATGGGTAATTCATAAGTAATTAGTAAATCTACATAGAATTGTTAAGGGGATGGTGGAACCCTAGGCTTTTACAATTTGGTTTTCAAAACGTTTTCTTTTGTTTTCTTTACTTTGCTAATTTCTTTAATTGTTTTAATTTAAAATTCATTTTTAATATTTTAGGTCATAAAATCAACCTCTTCCAAACTTTGTTTTCAAATAATTAATTAAGATTTGGTATTTACATAAATTATTCAATCAATTTCTGCGAAAAACGACCTTGCTTGAGCCGTTTGTACTACAACTACCTTGTTCTCTTGCAAGTATTTTTAAATGTTTTTATCCCTACTTTTGCAGGTGGTAAAATCATATCACCATGCACACCACGAATTTGGTCAGTTCCATAATCCTCACGAGGATTTTGGAGTTGTGCCCCATCATTGGTTATGTGAAAGTTTACACCAAAATCAAAGAGCCATTGTTGAATAGAAGGTGCAGCGGCAGATGCACGAGAAAAAGGGGCAGCCGCATATGCTTGAAGATGAGACAAATGAACCCTTCCTTCATATAACATATTGAGGCGGTTGAAGTAGTCAATAGCCGAGTGACCAAAACGTTGACAAATCAGACATTGGATGCGTCCAGAAGAGGAAAAACTTGTTGATTGAAATGTAGAACCGTTAGGTGCAGGGGCCGGACCAAGGATACCATTAGAAGATGATGAAAGGCTATGAGAAAGGGCTTCAAACGAAGAGACGGCCTGCGAGAAACTAGTGTATGGGGTGAAGTTACAAGAGACACCACCCCCACGTGAGTAACCACCACCGTAATTGCCACGTTACTGACCACCATGGCCATGGAAACCACCACAGCCAACATGGACAGCAGCAAATGGAGAAGGGCCGACATCTGCGGGAAGAGAAAAAGTGTTGTGATGTTGTTACGCACTTAATAATAAAGCTTCCAAAGTGTTATAGGTGATAACGATGTCTTGGGCTTATGCAAAGGAAACAGTAGTCTCATATTGTGGACCAACCTTGCTCATAATAATGACGACTAAATCAGATTCTGAAACGAGAGCACCATAAAGTGCAAGATTATTGGCGATGTGATAAACCACTTTTGAAAAGCCCAGTTCCCACCACAACAATCAAAGCAGATAACTATAGAATCAGTCAACAAGAAGAAGGCTCGACTTAATCTGATCCTTAAACTGTTTAAATATTTTTGAATTCAAACAGATTATATGTTAATATCTTGTTTTTGTATTTTCTGTAATTATTTTTTGGTTTGTTTTGAAGAGTTTGTTCTTCACTCAAACTCCACTTGTAAAGATCTATATAAACAGGAAATCAATACAAGCTCAGTATCGAGTGTAATTCTTTTATGGTATCACCCTTTTCCCGTCTCATGACAACCTTTCTTTTCAATTTCCATGGCTTCTTTCGCTGCTCTTACCAATGTTTCTGCTTTCCTTCCTCTAAAACTTGATCATCATAATTATCCTTTGTGGCGCGCACAAGTTGTCCTGTTACTCCACAGTTAAGTCTCATGCCATTTGTGGATGGCACCTCTCAATGTCCCTCTCCCTTTCTCCTGGATGATAAAGGTCATCTCACAGACACCATCAATCCCCTCTTCAAACCATAGATCCAGCAAGACCAGATGGTTCTTTCTTGGCTTACCAGTTTTCTTACTCCTCCTATTATGCATGTTGTCGTCAAATGCATAAGTGTTGTCAAGGCCCGGAAAGCTTTGCAGGAAAGGTATGCACCTTCTTCTCATAACCGAGTTATTCAACTTAATGGGGAACTTCTTAATCTTCGTCTCAATGATCTTCAAATTGCTGATTTTTTGGATAAAATAAAAACTTTGGCTGATCAATTAGCTTTATCTGGTTCTCATATAGCTGACACTGATTTAATTGCTACACTAATGAATAATGTTGGCCCCTTGTATGAGAACACTGTGGCATCCATCCAATCCTGAGAAACTTCTATCTCTTATGCAGTGTTGGAAGCACTGTTGCTTAGTGCTGAAACTCGCCATCTGACCTTCACCTTGTCTGGCGACACTCATGTTCCTGCCATAACTGCCATGGCTGTTCATCGTGGATGCAAGATCACTGCACCTGGTGTCTTTGTACGTGGTGAAGGCCGTCTTGGTGCTCCTCACGGTGGTCCGCCCAATCTAGCTTGCCCTAATGCTCATGCTGGTTCTCATCAAGGCTGCCCCAATGAAGGTATTCTTGGTGCAGGTCCTTTCTCTGATCACCCACCCCTTAAATGCCAAATCTGTTATAGAAATGGGCATTCTGCGATTGACTGATACAACAGAATGAATACTTCATATGAGGGCCGTGTTCCTAGTGATCGCCTCACAGCTCTTGCTGCCCAATCTAGTTGTGTACCCTCAGCTCCCACTGCTCCCACCAATTGGCTTCTAGACTCTGGAGCCAACACCCACATCACCAATGATCTTGGATAACTTACAAACGTGCAGGAGTACACGGGCACTAATCATGTCAATGGCGTCAATGGTGGTCAAGGTTTGAAATTTTCCAAAATAAGAACCTCTTACATTCACTCTCCAACTCGTTCTTATACCCTTTCTAATACCTTATATTGCCCTAATGCTTCCCAAAATATCTTATCTATTAACCAATTTTCATATGATAATGACTGTTTCTTTGTCATTTACCCTAATTTTTTCTGTGTTCAGGATATGCGCTCGGAGGGGATCCTTTTATCAGGCCGGAGTAACACTGGTGTACACTGGTGTTTGTCCATATTCAAGTTTCAATTCAAATAAAACATATGGACTGTTTGTATGCATGGGCGTTCGAGTCGATGATCATGTTTGGCAATCTAGACTTGGTCATCCATCCACATTTATTTTAAAGCATTTAGTGTCAACTAGTAAAGTACCTCTTACTAGGCACCATTTCAATTTTGTATGCCATTCATGCCCTCTAGGCAAAAGCAAGAAATTGCCATTTTCATTATCAACATCAATTTCAAATTTTCCTTTACAACTTATTCATTCAGATGTATGGGCATCCCCAACTTTGTCCATATCTGGATATCGATATTAATCTTCATTGATGATTATTCACGCTATACATGGTTATATCCTTTAAAATTAAAATCTGATGTGTTCTCAACATTTGTTAAATTTAAAACGGAAATGGAGAATAAATTTGAACGAAAAATTCAAAATTTTCAAACGGATGGTGGTGGAGAATATATAAACAAAACTTTCAAACATTATTTAGAAACACATGGCATTCATCATCAATATACATGCCTTCATCATCCTGAATAAAACGGTATGACATAATGAAAACATCGTCATTTGGTTGAAATTGGCCTCGCTCTTCTTGCTCATGCCTCAATGCCTCAATCTTATTGGGTTGAGGCTCTCCATACTACCAATTTTTCGATTAATAGAAACTAGTGTCTGGGGTGAAGTTGCGAGAAACGCCACCCCCACGTGAGTAACCACCACCGCGACCACCACGGCCATGGAAACCACCACAGCCACCGTGGACAGTAGCAAATGCAGAAGGGCTGACATCCGCAGGAAGAGAAAAAGTGTTGTGATGTTGTTCCGCACTTAATAATAAAGCTTCCAAAGCGTTGTAGGTGATAGCGGTGTCTCGGGCTTGTGCAAAGGAAACAGTAGTCTCATATTGTGGACCAACCTTGCTCATAATAATGGCGACTAAATCAGATTCTGAAACGAGAGCACCACAGAGTGCAAGATTATCGGCAATGACATTAACCTTATCAAGATAATCGGCGATAGAAAGATCACCACGAGAAGTATTCATCAATTCGCTATGCATCTGAATAATACGATTTTGAGAAGTAGAAGCATATCGTTCTTGGAGAGACGACCAAGCAGAGGTAGAATCAATCTTGTTGACAATTGTACCAAGAACCTTAGGAGTGAGAGAACTAGTAATCCAAGAGAGAATCATCTGATCAGTTTGAATCCATTCATTGTATAAAGGATTCACTTTGTTGGTGAGTTTACCGTTGTCATCCAGTAGAAAGGCAACAAGGCAGGGAGAGTCTCCAGTGACATAGGAGAGCAGATTACGACTTCGAAGAAGAGAGAAACTGAGCACGCCAGAAATGGTAGTTGCGATCGAGCTTGGTTGTGAGAAAATTGGTGACCGAGGGAATAGAGGCAGCAGCAGTACAGAAGGACGCCATAGCTGAAAAGAAAAAAAAGATTGAACTTTATCCTTCGTCGTTAGACTAGGGCTTGTGATACCATGAAAGCTAATCTAATATGTTTATAGAACACAACTCAATTAATGAGTGAGCTGATTACATTGATATTTATATGAGTAGAATTGATATACGTGTAGAATTAGGATAACAAATAAATGGCAGCATGTGAACTAAATGCAAAACAGAATCAAGATTGAACTTGATCTGCAGCAGTAGCATGGTCTGAGGAATCTATGTTGGGACAAGACTGTCGTTGTGCAGGTGGTATTGCAGTCGGTTTATCAATATATATATATATATATATATATATATATATATATATATATATATATAATCCTTTCGATGAGCTTCAATTAAAAGATCCCTCAAATAAGCTTATGTAAGGGACCTATATTGCACAGACACGGACAAGAATTCGGCGACAAAGTGACATGGCAACATGGCAAATCTCAAAAAATAAGGACACGAACATGACTATCTAAAAAAAAATGCTAGTGAAAACAAAAGTATCACTAGAAATAAAATAAAAAATATCCTTTTATATCAATGTCATCGAACGAAAAAAAATTCTCTTGAATTAGAAAACCGAAATCAAGGAGAAAAAGAACCCACGGGCCAAGCTTGGCAGACTCCCCCGGTCGCCGAAACACGGATGAGGGTTTTCTTTCAGAACCTTATTCACCCCTTTCTGTAAGTCAAGATCAACATGATTGGTTGGGTGGCTAGAAGCTGACTAATCAGCTCGAAAGAAGAACGCTATAGCGGGAGATTTATTTTGTATCAAGAGTTTGTTGGAAAGGCCAGGGAAGACAGATTGATAGATGATGTTAAATCGAGACAGAGAGAGAGAGAGAGAGAGAGAGAGAGAAAGCTCCTCGTTGGCTTTTCGAGACAAATCATAGGAATGGTGCTAATTCCCATATTCCTTTTAGTCTCGTTTGGTTTTAAGGGCCTCCCCGTCCTCTTCTAGTTTTTTGAAAGCCATAAAACTTTCGATTTGGATCAACATCTGATCCAAAGTAATCCATCTCATAATTGCATATGAAAATAAACAGAGTTTTCTTTCCACCAGCAAAGTCAAGTATTGAATGAGTGTTCGTTTTTGGAGATGGATAGAAATCCTTGTTTCATCTTTCAGTTAGAAACGGGGAGGGGAAATGCCACTTGTGACGGCCAACGGAAGGACCAGCCCCCTTTGTTTCGGAAGTTGTTTATATTTCTACATATGTTTCTTCCTCACTTTCCTGCTTCTTTTCTTTACTCTCTCAAAAAAGAGTTATGTTTATGTTCGTAGTACCTAGCAGTGAGAATCCTAAAAATGATTGTTCTGATGTATCAAGTAAATTCTTTTAAATGCAAAAATAAAATAATTCTCTGTGGTGGAACAACATTTCCCCCTCGAATAAATTCTTCTTTTTGGTTGCTAAGGAAATGTTGTTATGTTGCCTTGAACGGTGCACTAATCCTTTGAATCAAGTACCAACATGTATCATCCCCCCTAGAACAACGTTCTCTGTCAAACCCTTCAACTAATCGATACGTAGACTAATACTAAATGTACGCATACAATGTGTGCAAACTGTGTAAAGTGATGATAGTTTAATGAATAAAGTGAGCAACATATCTTGAAGGTAGGAAATGTGTCTTAGGGTAACAAATCATTTTAGGCCCCTATGATTCTAAAATGGTTAAAAGCGTTTTTATAAATTAATACCAAAATTCGATATAAAAGAAAATCAAATACCAAAATTTCGATATATAAGAAAATCAAATACCAAAATTTCGATATATAAGAGTGTAATTGTGGTTTCTTTTGTTGTGAAACTAATTATTAAGAGAGAATAGGGGGATGGCCGTTAGGGAAGAGAGAAAGAGAGAAGGGCTTTTAGTATTCTATATTTCTATGTGTAATTCCTGATACTTAGTGCCTTTATTTATACTAATAATGATAAAATGTACTTGCCCTACAATTAATACAAGTTGTACAAGGAGAGGATCTTCTAGATCTAACGGAATTTCTACTTCTAGTTTACACAATTATTAGAATTCCATCCTTAGTTTTTTAACAATTTTGCAAATGAAGAGAGGAAAAAACTCTAAAAATGTGTTTGGATGAGAAAATTTAAGATTGCTAAGAAATTTTAAAATGATAGACTTTTATTTTCTAAAATTTGTAAATTTTCTTGTTTTAGTTAAACTAAAAGTATAATGGAATTTGAACACATAAATTTTTATTTTTAAACTCGCACTCGTAGAAATTCTGACTTTTGTCAAAATTCCATGTTTATTTTATTCATTCTAAACATAGTGTAAAGCAGCATGCAAAACTAAACAACGTCCATCCTAAGGAAAAAGAATGGCCGAACTACCATCGTTATTTCATCTCCACCGTCAGGAAAGGGGAACCACCACTCCACTCTGAATTGCATCTCCATCATAATTTCATAAAGAGCTGATTTCGTAGAAAGCATCACTTAAGGGATTCTTGCTGATTTTGTGGTGTGGAGTTGATTTCCAACATCCCCTTCTGTCGATCTTATTTCTCGTTGGCTATATCTTCCATGGGAAACAAGATTTCTGGTTGCTTTACAGCAATTCCCCAAGGCAAGATAAAGCTTCTGTTCTTTTCTTTTGTTTTTACCCTAATTTAGTTTTGTACAGAACTTGCTATGGTTGTGCAATTTTCGTTCACATTTTATCTTGGGTGCAAAAGTTGCATTTAATCATTTAACCTGTGTTTTTACTTTTCATTTACCCTAATGTGCCAATGTTGCATTTTTCGCCAGTACTCTTTAGGGTTTTTTTTTCTTTTTTTCTTTTTTTTCTTTTTTTTCTTTAAATGATACTCCAAACTACTCTAAACGGAAAGGGAGATTTCAAGCGCACTGCCATGCATCAACCCAAAATAAACATGCGATATTTTAAACTGCTCTTTAGCTTTTTCTGAAAATGAAGAACAAGCGTAGCGTTGTTAAGTAGTGAGTGTGCTGTTACAATCAACCCAAAATAAGAACGTGAAAGTAACAGGCATAGTTCATGTGTTCCTTAATTTGGCTGGTTTGTGACTTTTACTAGCAGGTGGTACTTCAGAGTTGGGACCAGATTGTAAAACGATAAGCCAACCCAATGAGTACCCAACTGGAACAATTTACGAATACACTGTCAAGGTAAACAAGCCTATCTTCAATTAGTTTTTGCACTTCTCCTCTCTCTGTCTAGCTGGTAACATCAGTACTGGTCGTTTAGTTCACGGAATAGGTTCTTTGGGAAGAAAACTCCCATGTCTATTGTCAGGAGATGGGAATGGAAAATTTTGATTTCGTGTTTGGAAACGCTGGGAAATGGAAAATTTTGATGTCGCCATTTCTCCCGTTCCTATGTTTGTTTTACAAAGTAGTGGGAATCAAAATTTGTTCAGTTTTTCAATAATAAAGTTCTATCAAGTCGGTATTTTAATTTACAAGTAGTGTAAATCAGTCAAAAAATAATGCTTGCTCTTCAAAATGACGGGAAAAAAAATTCTTGAGGGAAGCCAGTTGGTATGAAATTCATGCTCATGTGAAAGTTCATACCCATGCAGCAGGTATCACATTCTCAAGAGTGTGTTTACCAGACATGAAAAATGGTATCTCGTACCTATTCCCAGTGCTCTAATCCACGTATTGAACGCCAAATGTTTTTCAAACTGTAAATATAGCAAAAGGTAGATAGTTTCGAAAATATGTGATTGTGTTGAATGTGTTCTCTCTCTCTAGCTGTACAAATCCATAAACGAAATTCATATGTTGGATAGAAGTAGTTTTATTGTATCTTGATTTATAGTTCATCTGGTGGTTGCTAATTTATATGTTTTGTGCAGGATGTTAAAGGAAAGGATGTGAATCTTAGCATGTACAGGGGAAAGGTTCTAGTGATTGTTAATGTTGCTTCCCAATGGTATTCCTTATAATCACCTTTCTGGCATTTTTTTCGTTCTTCGTAATATTTTTAACCAAAAAATGCAAAGTTCTTCGTTGATTGTTGATTTTCATTTCACTGATTTCCGCAGTGGATTGACGGATGAAAACTACACGGAATTTAATCAACTATATCAAAAGTATAAAGATAAAGGTATGGATTCTGAGCTGATGTTATTTTTTCATGCTTGCCATTTTAACAACCATTAAAAAATTTAACTGTAACAACCAGGTTTCTAGAAAAATTAGTCTTGAGCTGCCATTGATCGATGAAGTTTTTTTTCTTCTAGTAATTAAATTTATTCTGTTTTGCTTCTGCAACAGTCTAATATTTATGAGAAGAACAAGAATTCCCTCAGTTTTGTAATATGAAAAAACATTTTCATCATAAACTCAATTACTAGGTCAAAAGGTTACTGAAATATTTCTACTATTCTCTGTACTTCTTCTCCTTTGTATCATGTACCGGGGGTGCGGCGCAGGCTTGGAGATTCTGGCATTTCCGTGCAACCAGTTTGCTGCTCAGGAACCAGGAAGTAATGAACAGATTCAAGAGTTTGCCTGCACTCGTTTCAAAACAGCATTCCCAATTTTTAACAAGGTAGATTCAGAATCGAAACACTAGGTTATGTTGCATCTGCTTTCCAACAGTGTAAACATATTAGACTTTTAGGCAAGCCAGAAGATTGTTCGACTGGATGCCTCATGCATTGTCTTTGTAAAACAACGAACAACTGCATTGTAACTATGTGCATGCTAACAAACTTAAACTTCTAGAATTTCATATATGTATAATTGTTCTATATCAGTGCTTATTTATAACTCCCGTTAGGAATTTTGCAGGTTAAGAGTTTTAGATGTGTTCTTGGACGTTGTTGTAATTATTGCACACTTTTAAATTTACCATTTTTGTTCTTGTGTTAGATTGAAGTAAACGGGTTTAATACTGCTCCGTTGTACAAGTTCTTGAAGTTAGGCAAATGGGGATTCTTCGATGACGATATCCAGTGGAACTTTGCTAAGTTTCTTGTTGACCAGCAGGGGAAACCTGTCGGTCGTTATTACCCAACAACTTCACCCCTTAGCCTTCAGGTGAAAACCTGGACGTCGAATTCTCAAATATAATGTTATGCTGCTTCTGTTGTTTATTGCAGTGATCATCGGTAGGTTTTGTCAAGTACTCTAGCTGTTTAACATTGTATTGTTTTTGCAGCATGACATAAACAGGTTATTGGAAGCCTCATGAATACTGTGAGATGTAAAGGCGTTAACCCGAGGGTGCATGCTCCCCGCCAGATTCACTAATCGAACAAAACGATTTCTTTTCTTTGTTTGATGATTGACATTGGCCTAGTTGGGAGTCAAGATGTAATGATCTCTTCCGAACCATCGTTGACAGTGACCTGTGATACAAAAACTCACTAGCTTCATCTAGTTTCCTTTAAATCTTGTAAAACCTGGTCTGTTAATTGGTTGTTAGGAGTTTAAAGATGCTAATCTCGTGGACACGTTTTTGAAGAAAATGCCCGTCTGCTGGCATTCACGAAATAAAGGTCCGATATGGTCACGCCACCATCGCCTAACTCACACCTGTTTGAGCAGACGGGGGACGAGCATTCTTCGCTGTGTTTTATGTTTTTCCGATCGATACAAGCGCTGTTGTCCCCAAAACACTCCCTTACGACCTTAGTTTAACAAAAGTGATGGTAAACATCCTAATGGTTCCAGATTGGTACACATGGAACCACATCTCAAGATACCAAACAAATCAAAGACATTAGCAGGGCTGTCATTAGAAGGGGCTATAATCACTTCTGAGGCAATAATCGCTTTTCCCAAAAGTGACTATGTCCCTATTAATGAATCACTACCAACAAGCCCCGAACGGAACAGGCGATGCTCCATCACCTTGATAGCGAAACACAAATTGCTCTGAAGATTTGTACAAAAAGAGAAAAACTCATTCATCCATACATATGCGGCATACAATTCTGCAAATTGTGATTTTGAATTGGTTACGAACTTCAAAAGGACTTTTGATTCAATAAGAAGTTTCCACCTAAAAGCCAAAAGAATATCTTGCTACAGATGAGTCTCTTAACCTCCACACTACTTGAAACTTCCTCAATGAGTGAATTTTGTTACCGAAACATCTCCCAGAGTTATGGATTTTGTTACAGATTATGTTAGCATAAACTTGTTCAACCGCCGGTGGGTGAAGAGTCGTCAAGTTACCCTTCTCACAGATGCAGTTCATTTACAACAACACATATATACAAAACCGGCATGTCTGTTGCAGCTTATCTTCATCCGCGAGTCAAGTCAATACCAGTGTGGCCATTTCTCAAATCAACTTGCCGCGAGCCAGGCCAAATGCCTGCACCGGAGGGATTATAATTTTGAGTAGGTGGGGCACTGCTTGGTAGAGCCAATTTCTCGCTATGCTGTGGCTCGGAATTCTCGTCGCTATTGGGACCAGCCAATTGCTTGTTCTTGGTCTTCGAGCTACCATATACAAAACTGCAAAGCACAACCTGCAACAACACATGAATCGGATCTTCAATAGGCATCTGCATTCCTTCACTACAATTAGAACTGATAAAAGTGCTTCTAAGATCATCCGATGCTAGACAAATATCAAATGTCACGACATGTGTGCAAGTGCAGACAACCAGCAGGAAATAAAACATTAGCATTCAGCCTAGAAACGTTGAACAAATTACTGAGCAGTAAACAAAATACCTGCACTGGAGTTGCTGCAATAAGCACTGCGACAGCACCACCAATGACATGACCATTAGGATTAGAAAGGGAAACACTTATTCCCCCTGTTCGATTGCGAGGTCCACCATCCTCGGCAACTAAGTACGAACCTGACAAGCATAATATCTGGAACCGACCCTGCAGAGCCACATAAACAACCAAGTTAAAGGCAGAAAATAAGCTAATTATTGCAAAAACCAGACTTGCAAAAGTAAGTGCATTTTTATGAGCAATGATTCACTATTTCAGCGTTGAATACTGTGATAGACAATTTACTTGATAAAGTTAAGAACACGTTTCTGGGAAGAATATATAAACCTTTTGAGCTGCTCCAGAATGGAACAAACAAAAGAGAAATGTTGATACTCTTTGAGATGGAAGTAGGCATTCCAGCCTACTTAAAACCTGGATAGTATCTGGGATTCTGAACTAATTACTGTCAGAGTAACAATGTTTAACCTGCTTCTAACAGTTAACCCACTCCTAATGGCACCTTTTCTCCTCTTACTAATAAGCATTGACCAATCCACTGAACTATGTTAGGTTCGGCCACTAAGAAGGGTTGGCAACAGCCTCAACGACAATCACCATAAGCATCTCCAGATTCTAACATCTGATTATCTGGCTATCTCACTGAGACTTGCAGCTGCTACAGCCACCATCAACCCATTAAATCATCAAACAGCCAGAGTGTGCTGTCATATGTGGACATCTACAATTTACAAGACCCTTTGACGAATCCTTCTACATCTAACTAAGCATGCAAGCAACCTTCCCGAGGCAGATTTAAATTGCCTGCCTCAAAAACCATGAACATCACAGTATAGCTTAAAACCCCAAACCGTAAACAAATGTTGAGTTTTTTTCCTTACCATCCTCCCATATTGCACAGATAAAGATACAGATGGGGATATCCAGTACCATACGGTACGCTAACACGGCAAATCTCTAAAAAAATAACGATACAATATGGAAATTAAACTAATATATATTTTTAAAACTATATTTTATAGGGTTCATATGTCATTATATAAGTTCAATAACAAAAGAGTGAAGCATTCATGTTTATCTTTTAACATTAATAAAATAACTCACTGCTCAGTATTTATGGTTTTTGAGAATGGTCCCCGCCTATCCCAGGAATGGAATGATTATCCCTGCCCAATGGGTCTACATCCATCTCTAAATGTCCCGGTGAGTCTACCAAATCCACAAGAACAACGGAATTTAGAAACTACAACAACCCAAATTCCTAACTTAATTCAAGTCAAGATTAATATTTTATCTTGACCGTATGCTAGGAGTACAAGTATCCAATAGTCAACACCACAAGTCAATGATACTCCAAGTGGAGTTTCTGATGAGTATCGGAAGGTATCGTGGGGGTGTAGGCATCCGATACTCACCCTTGTCCAAATTTGAAGTATTGGTGCAACATAGACATTCTCCAAACAGACTCCCTGCCTCCTAGCCCACTTCATTTATCTCCTTTTCATTCTATTATTTCATTAGTTCTAATTCTATTGGTGGCCCAAAGGCCGTGTTAGCACATTGTATACCATTACCAACTGTTCTTCTGCCCCATATGTATTTGATAAGTAGTTAATTACTGCACTAATTTCCCTTTCCCATCAGCTATTTGAACCAAACAGAGTGCTCAAACTATTAAAAGAAAATAAATGTACTATAACTATAACCAAGCACAAATTTACACAATGAGCGGACAGCTCTTAGCAATCATAAACATTATAATGCTCAACAACTTAACTACAGTTACAACTTACAGTATTTGCACAAAATGATTTAAACAAATAGAAGAAAATTTGCAGCTTCCTATCCTAGTTTTGGAATAGAAATTCTAACTGAGATATGGTCCAATATAGAAGGAAAAGGAACTAAAATGGAATTATTTCTTCTGCTGATACGTACTTAATTACTGCCCTAATTTCTCATTAGGAACTAAAAATGTTCAAATTATTACAGAAAATGAGATGTACTATACATATAACCAACCACAAACTTACACAATGAGCCTGGAAGTGGACAGCTGTTTGCAATCATAAACGTTACAACACTTCACTAACTCAACTAAGTTGCCAACTTTGGTATTTGCAAGAAATATTTTTATAAATAAGAAACATGTGGCATCATATCCCACTTTTGAAATGGAATTATCCATTAGATATAGTCCAACATAGAAGGAAAAGTATCTAAAATGGAATTCTTTCTTATGCGCCATAACGAGCAAAATTAAAGAGAAAATTGAGTTAACCTCATATGTGACACTGACACCAGTAGATGCAGGCTCGCGTAGAGTTACAGAAGACACTGCACCATTTCCAGACAATATGCATAGCGCCCTTGGTCTCTGTTGTGCGAATAACAATAATTTTGCTGCAATGTCCTATTGAAAAACGATGAGGAAAAATGTTTAACAGGGGCAGGAGTTCATATGCATTTAAGCAATAAACCAACAGATAACTATCATTCAAAAGCAAGTTCAAGACGAAGACATAAAGACTTTCACCAAGAACCAGACACTACAGAAATCAGTAAGGAAACAGTAAACAGACAAGTGTTGCATGCATATAGAGTAGCTTGACTTGCGTGTGTTTTTTCAAATGTATGTACTATGTATCTTGACTTTCTGGAATCCTAGTGATATGGCCATTCAACTGATATGTACATGTTCTAACTTCTAATAATTCCTACTGGGCTTTAACATAATAATAGGTAAAGCATTATGCAAAATTTTAATAGTGTAGTTCTATAGATTTATGATCCATAAACATCCACTTCAATATTTTAAAAACTATTTGGTCAGAAGCTTCTATTTAGTTATCTGAAGCAAGCATAATAGGGGCCAGTAAGAATGATCAGTGCCCATTTCTGGTATTCATCTGTTTTCTTTTCCTTATGCATGAATTTAAGAGCTTATGCAGGTTGAAACCATAATTAAACAAAAAAAATAACTACAACCTCCAGTGTCCTCACGGAGGGACTGTTGAGCACAACACATTGGAGCAACTCCATTGTTAGAGCACAAAATGTTTGTGACATCAATTCTTAGTATCTTACTAATACGAGCGGTGTCTAGCATACCTCTCCAACTCCAATGGTGATAACATGGGGTGCAAAAGCTAATCCTGCCGAAGTGTTCATCCAATCTCCTATGAAAACAGTTTAAAACGTCCAAGACATGGTAAGAATAAGCCGCCCTTATAAAACATGTGAGAAATAGAAAAACTTGAACTGGAAAATTACAAACGTCTAACCACCAACGATAAAAAAAAAAATCGAGTGTAGCGTACATAAAACAACTATATCACCAGAATCCATGACTGTTACTTCTACATACATCTCTGCTTCTGAACTCCTATACATCTTTAGATGTTTGTGCTAAAAAAAGTCGTTTGTTAGTGAGCACCTCAAGGACAATACTCGTAATTTACAAAATGGGGGAAGTTTACTAACATTAGCAGAATTGGCATGAATTAGCCACCATTTATAGAAATTGAATGAACGAAATTGATAAGAAAATGCTAAACAATAATGGACCACTAAATGCTAGCCAACTAAATTTAGAAAAATTGATAAAATTAGAACCGGAAGCAAACAAAAGTAAGACATAAAAAGGGGTGTTAGCAATTGCACAGAGATTTACCAAGAGCAGCCAACTGTTGCTTCCTACCACTCCCAGGTGGCCTCCCTCTACTACGTTTCGCGGTCGGATTGGTTGAACCCGGTGTAGGAGTAGGTGTTGCAGACATGGGAGACAACCCCAGAGAAACTGGCCCATCGGGGCCATACTTCCGGGGCCTCCCTCTTTTCTTCTTTACAGGCTGAGCTGAAGGCGCTCCGGGAGTGACATTCATGGTACTGCCATGATGTTCAAAATTGGGTCTTGAAGGCTCCACTGAGAATGTTGATCCCACAGAGCTGACCCTCACATTGGACTGAGGTTGGATGAGGGTGTTTGAGATGGGCCTGAACCCAAGTGCAGCATGGTGAAGTCCGCCACCGCCGCCAGCCTGTGATCCAGGAATAGACCCACCAACCCCTCCTCCCCTATTGATGTAGTATGAAGCTGACCCACCAGACAATCCCATTGCTTCCCTCCCATCCATGCATTTACTAAGAGATTTGTCACTAAAAACCTCAACTCTTTGTCACCTAAAGATCGTTTCTACAACCCTCTTAGTCAATTTTAAAGAAAACAGAAAATTCAAACAAAATGGGGGAAAGGTTATAACATTATTTTAAAAACCAAAAAAAAAAAAGAGGGGAAATAAATCCCCTTCAACCCTAAATCTTCAAAATACAAAAACAGAGTGAGCTTATAAAAAAGGGTTTTGCTTGAAGTTCCAGAAAAATCTAAAACCCTAAAAAGTTCGGACCTTTATCCACAGAAACAAGTAACCAAGTGACTGCAGAGCTTGAACATTAGGACCCCTACAGACCCATTACACAAAATATCCAGCAAAAACCAAAATGTAGAAAATCCGGAGCTCAGGGAGCTACAGAGAAGCAAGAATAACAACCTGGCAGCTCTTGAGCGACTGCCTCAGACACAGCAACAGAACAAAACCCTAGATTTGAAGTCTAGGGTTTTGACAGGCAAATGCAGGAGGTGGAAAAGGGGAAAAAAAGGAGGGAGGAAAAGACAAAGGGAAAGGGGTTGGGGAGAAAAAAAAAATGAAATGAAAATTTGAGCTTTTGTATGAAGTTGTGTGTGTGTGTGAGAGAGAGAGTTTTGTGTGTGAACTGTGAACTACTAACTGAGCAGGAGAGAGAGAGAGAGAGAGAGAGAGAGACAGTGCTTTTACCTTTTTCTTTAATCTGATCCGGTGAGTGAGGCCTGACGGGAGCTGTGGTACGGTGTCAGTATCCCTGACCATACGAAAGGAAAGACTTATTATTGCCATTGGACAGACGGGCCCCTACCCGGGTACCAACCTAGATGTCCTCGTCAGATTGAATCCTCGCCGGATCCATTCCCTAGGGATCGTAGAGATCATGTAATCGTGTCCGTTTATCGTATATCTTGCGATCAATTTTGGTTAAGTACTATTTATATTTGAATTTTAAATTTTAAATTTTAAATTTTAAATGATTTCTGACCGCACGATATACGGTAAACGGACACGATTGCGTGATCCCTAGGGAATGGATCCGGCGAGGATCCTGGTTCCTTTCTTAGGGCACAGAGTCCTCCAGTCCCCATGCCCACATTCTTCGGAAGAGAATTCTCTACCCTCCTAATCTTTTTACCCTTTCATCTTCTCTTATTTGAATGGTCACGGTTAAGCCACGTCAACATCTTATATTAATATTTTTATAGAGATAATAAAACAAAAAATAATGTGTGAGAGAAGGAGATAGAAGGGGATGGGAATAGGAGGGTAGAGAATCCTCCTCCACATTTCTCACCCTTTCCCTTACCTCTCTCTCTTGGTCTTGGTGTTGGTATCTTTGCTGAGTTAGGCCATCTCTAACTGAATGAGGGTTAGAGGGCTCGTTTTAGCCCTCTGGACCTCCAACAAATTAATATTTTAATAAACAGTGCAGGGTCATATTTCTTAGGCCATCTCCAATCAAGGGTTGGCCAGAGGGCTCGTTTTAGCCCTCTGGTCCTCCAAGATATTAATATTTTAATAAACAGTATAGGGTCATATTTGCCTCCATCTCCAACCGAGGGTCAAAGGGCCATAGAGCTCGTTTTAGCCCTGTCACAATAAACCGTCTCCAATCGAGGGCCAAAGGGTCATAGGGCCAAACATAATTTATTATTTAAATTTAAAAACTACAACAACTTAAATTTATGTTGTATAATTTTTATGTTGGTTAGTGTTATTTAATGTTGTTTCATATTGTTTAATGTTGTTTCATTTTACTTAATTTAATTTAATGTTGTATAATGGCTTAGGAACTTATAGAAAAAAAATAGAATTTAAAAAAAATATGAAACACAAATTTTGTAAAATAGATGTTACAGGAAAAAAAATAGAATTTAAAAAAAATGTGAAACAAATTTTGTAAAATAGAAGTTATAGGAAAAAATTGAATTTAAAAGAAAATATGAAACAAATTTTGTAAAATAGAAGTTATAGGAAGTTATAGAAAAAAAGTAGAATTTAAAAATAGAAGTTATAGGAAAAAAAATTTGTAAATAAAAATAAATAAATAAAATTGTAAAAAAAAGTATTCAAAAATAACAGCTAGCTAACATCAGCTAGCTGTTGTATTCAAAATTTTCCCAACTATTCGTGAACCGACATTATTGCTCTTATTCCTGCTGGTTATATCCGACAGGAAACCCGACAATTTTAAGCAAAAAATTTGGCCAGCCTGGGGTTAGCTGGCTGGTTGGAAGGGGCCAGCCTTTTGGTCCTTTGGCCCTTTCAGATTCCGTGGGGCCCATGAGCCCTCTGGCCTAACCCTCGATTGGAGATGGTTTTTGAGCTATTTTCGACCCTTTGGACCCTTTAGTTGGAGATGGCCTTATCATTTCCAACCGAAGGCCAAATGGCCATAGGGCTCGTTTTAGCCTTGTTACAAAAAATCATTTCCAACCAAGAGCCAGAGGACCATAAGGCCAAAAATAATTAAAAATTTAAAATAAATTGTGAAAACACTTATTCGTTGTAGTAATTGGCGCCGCTTCATGTTTACTTGCGACGGTTAACAATTTTATGTTAAATTAATTTTTTAATTTAAGTGTCCAATTACTAGTACAACTTAGTTTGAGATAGTTACATGTATAAATGCACATTTATCATCTCTAACAGGAAGCTTATATTTGGGGCACCCATTATATTTGTCCCACATAGGTCGTGGGAGAGAATTGAGCAAACAAAAGTTTGCATGTGTGGCACCTATTATATTTGTCCCACATTGGCTGTGGGAGAGATTTTAACAAGCAAACATGCTTATAAAAGTTTGGCTTGCATGTGTGGCAATCCCATATCGGTTGTAGGAGAGATTTTGGCAAGCAAACATGCTTATAAAAGTTTGGCTTGCATGTGTGGCGCCCCAACATTGAACTAATCACCATTTTGGGTCTATAATTAAATATTTTTTAAAAATTTTGGCCCAAAAAAAAAAATTTCAAATATAACGGCTAGCTGACATCAACTAGCTGTTACATTCAAATTTCTGGCCCCGCCCAGGGTTGGCTAGCTAGGTTGGCCCAGCCGGTTGGCTCTTTGGCCCTTTTTTGTTCAGTGGGGCCCACGAGTCCTTTGGCCTAACACTTGGTTGGAGACGATTTTTGGACTATTTTCGGCCCTCTAACCCTCTGGACCCTTCAGTTGGAGGTAGCCTTAGGTTCAACAGTTTGGTATTCTGATGTAAACAATGCTAGGAGCCAAAAAAGTAATATTTTACTTATTGGAACGGGCTGGAATTTGGTTGAGAAAGAGTTTTTTTGAGCCACCAATATAGGATTGTGAAAAAAAGCTTAAATATGCTTTGTTTTAATGATTTAGAATTCTATGAAGACGATAAATATATTAAACGATGTTGTTTTCTTTTAATGTTATTCTCGCAACACAACATCTACATAAATGTGGCATTGGCTCTCAGTCAATTAGTTTAAAAGGAAACTAATAAGTGATTAGCGTGGTCAATAAAATGTTGATTGTTCACTTATCGGTCTAAAATTAAAAAAGAAGAACATGTATTCAAGTTTAGACTATAGAAGTAGGAGCAAAAGCCATTACTCACATGACACCCACCTTAGTTTTGGTACATGACACGACCTTAGTCATGACTTTTGCTCCTACTTCTTTTTTTGTATACAAATAAATTGTATAAACATTATGCTCTATTTTAAGGGACAATATTTTTTTCCTTATACATTCATAGTCTCGTATAATGTTGGATACCTCCTATTAATAAAGTATAAACAATTAGACTAAAAATTTGAACTTGCGATTTTTTTTGTATATGACACCCACCTTAGTTTTGGTACATGACACGACCTATTATGCCGTTGCCAATATGTTGAATTATCGATTAGCTCTTAGCTTAGCAATATGTGACATCCCACATCGCCCAGGGGAGTGATCCTTAAATGTATATTCCCATCTCTACCTAGCACAAGGCCTTTTGGGAGTTCACTGGCTTCGGGTTCCGTAGGAACTCCGAAGTTAAGCGAGAGGGTGACCCACTGGGAAGTTGCTCGTGAGTTCCCAAAAACAAAACCGTGAGGGAATGGTAAGCCCAAAGCGGACAATATCGTGCTACGGTGGTGGAGCGGGCCTGGGAAGTGGTCCTGCCCGGGCCGGGATGTGACAATTTGGTATCAGAGCCTAACCCTGGTCGCGTGTGTGCCGACGAGGACGTCGGGCCCCTAAGGGGGGTGGATTGTGACATCCCACATTGCCCAGGGGAGTGATCCTTAAATGTATATTCCCATCTCTACCTAGCACGAGGCCTTTTGGGAGCTCACTGGCTTCAGGTTCCGTAGGAACTCCGAAGTTAAGCGAGAAGGGGGCTAGAGCAATCCCATGATGGGTGACCCACTGGGAAGTTGCTCGTGAGTTCCCAAAAAC
Organism: Pyrus communis; assembly: GCF_041283825.1. Lineage (NCBI taxonomy): Eukaryota > Viridiplantae > Streptophyta > Magnoliopsida > Rosales > Rosaceae > Pyrus > Pyrus communis. The sequence goes on along the minus strand of NC_142570.1, from coordinate 11,057,119 downwards.
AAAACCGTGAGGGAATGGTAAGCCCAAAGCGGACAATATCGTACTACGATGGTGGAGCGGGCCCGAGAAATGGTCCCGCTCGGGCCGGGATGTGACAAATATTTCTCTTTTGGATACAAAAAAAGTCGCAAGTTCGAATTCTTAGTCTAATTATTTATACTTTATTAATAGGAGATATCCAACCATGGTACGAGACTATGAATGTATAAGGAAAAAATATTGTCCCTTAAAATAAAGCATAATGTTTATACAATTTATTCCTTCAAAGACAAATTCATATTCTATTCCGATAGCAAAAACCACACTGGAAGAATCCACGTGAAACGACTATTCGAAAATCAACTTTGGCACTATGCAAGTCTTTAGAGCCCTATGGAACTTTGAAATTTCCGACCATGAAGTATTACGAAATCATTTGGGCACTCCACGAGCCCCGTATGAAAATAGTATTGAGGTGTGATATCAAGCAAACGGGCACAAACTCTGGCGGACACCATTTATGTTCAGAGGCGTCCACATTATAAGAGCAACTCCACCCTTAAAGACTTTGCGCCAGCACCCAGCCTATTTATCCACTTCAGTGAACAGTACTAGACCATAATGAACAGTAATAGGCCAAAGCATCTCCACCCCAAAAAAAATGTGCTGGCACCCAATCTAAAAATGCGCTGGCACAAACGATCTTCACCCCTACAAAATGCTGGCACCCAGTCCATTTAAAATATTAAATAATTTTTTTTATAAAATAATAAATTAAAAAAATAGTTTTAATTTCGGATAGGATTTTTAACCAATCTCGTCACGCCACATGTCATTATCCGAACGTACTATTTTGTGAATAGATTTCCGCTAAGATTTTCAACCAATCCCGACAACCCACGTGTCACTTCCTGTTTACAATAATTTAGGCAAGATTTCGATAAGATTTTCAACCAATCTTGTCACACCACGTGTCATTATCCGAACGTACTATTTTGTAGATAGATTTCTGATAAGATTTTCAACCAATCCCGACACGTCATGTGTCACTTCCTGTTTACAATAATTTAGCCAAGATTTCGATAAGATTTTCAACCAATCACGTAGTGCCACGTGGCATTGTCCAGAACCTCATCTTCTCTTTTTTTGTCCATATAAACCCTACATCCCTACATCCATCCTCACACTAAACTCAATCCTTTTTTTTAGCTCAGAATTCTTCTTTATCGTTTTCAAATCTTGAGTTCTTACAATGTCTTCTTCAAGGAGAGTGTATAAACAGTTGCAAGAGCAGCAGAAAAGATTGTTGGCACAACAGGAAGAATTGGTCAATCTTGACGAAGGTGGAGGTGGAGATGAGGCATTCGCAATGGAGGAGGATGAGGATGATCACCATAGAAGGCGGAGGGCCTCACATTCCCGCCGTATCATGGAAGTTGTGGGTCAGATAGCCAAACTCAGACGTGCGGCAAACATCGATAGAAGAAGGGAAAGATGAGGTAAAGATCTCTTGGAAGATTATTTTATTCCCAACAGCGTTTTCCCTGATCATGTTTTTAGACGTCGTTTTAGAATGCAACGAAGTTTGTTCGATAAAATCATGAGTGTTGTTTGCAACCATGATCCATATTTTGTGCAAAAAATTACGGCTGCCTTGCGAATGCTTGCATATGGAGCATCTGCAGATCAAATGGATGAGATCGCAAGGATGGGAAAAACAACAGTTCTGGAGTCCCTGATGCGGTTTTGCTCTGCAATTGAAGCCCTCTACACCAATGAGTACCTTCGGAAACCCACACCAAGGGACATGCGAAGGCTTCTGAGGAAGGGTGAGATGCGAGGCTTCCCTGGCATGATTGGAAGCATCGACTGCATGCACTGGACATGGAAAAACTGTCCAAGTGCGTGGCAAGGAGCTTATGGCGACAGAAAAGGAGCCAAAAACATCATTTTGAAAGCGGTGGCTTCTTTTGATACATGGATTTGGCATGCTTTTTTTGGTGTTCCAGGAGCTCAGAATGACCTAAATGTCCTTACCCAATCTCCAGTGTTTGACGAACTGCTACAAGGAAATGGGCCGAGATGCACATATTGGGTTAATGGTAATAAATACGAGGGACCATACTACCTTGCAGATGGTATTTACCCAAGGTGGTCAACATTTGTCCAAACTGTGCCACATCCGCAGCGTGAAAAAGAGAAACACTTCGCAAAGTGTCAAGAAGGGTGTAGGAAGGATGTCGAGCGTTGTTTTGGTATCCTGCAAGCTCGTTGGGCAATTGTCAAGGTTGCAGCTAGAATGTTTGATGTCGAGGCTCTTCGATCCATCATGATGACATGTATTATTCTCCACAACATAATTGTTGAAGACGAGTATGATTATGATGTTGTCGATGAATACGAGCCGGATCCGATGAACAACTCAAGAACACAAATCTACTATGCTCATGACCGGACTAAAGATCCCGTGCAACACGAGCCGTTGGAACGGGATGGACGTTACAATGAATTAATCGTTCAGCGGTACACTTCATTGCAAGAGCCATACTGGCACATAACCCGCCAGAATGACTTGATTGACCACCAGTGGGGATTGCACGAATGCGAAGATAATTAAAATAAGGCTTGTGGTTGAAGAATAAAGTGTATTGTTTTTTAAGTAATCTTATTTAGTGTGTGTTTTTTTTTTTTAAGTTTATATGGTGAGGTTATGTAATTTTATTGGGTGTTTTTTTTCAAATGTTTATTTGGTGAGTTTATGTAATCTTATTCAAATATTTAAATAAAGTACAAAAATTACATAAGAAATTAAATAAAGTTCTAAAAATAAATAAGAAATTAAATAAAGTTCTAAAAATAAATAAGAAATTACATAAGAAATTAAATAAAGTTCTAAAAATGTTAAGAAATTACATAACAAATTAAATAAAGTAGTACAAATAAATTTGAAATTATACAAAGTCTGTGGAGTTAGGATATGTGGTGCTAGGATCTTGGTTGCTAGGATTTCTGTAGCTGGAACCCCCTTGACTTGTTTCGGCATCTCTTGCACGCCTCCTTCGCACGACATCTCTTTTTTCTGATGTCTAAAAATATTTTGAATTTGGAGACAGTCCTACTAGAGACTTGTTCATAGTGTCACGATTTGCTTGAGCCATCCTTTCTTCTCTAAGCATCTCATTCTCTTGATGAAGTGCTTCTCTAATTATCTCGTTCTCTCGATTAACTATTTCTCTTTGTCTCTCAGCCGTCGCATCACGAGCCTCAGTAGCTGCTATTATTGCTGCCATAGCAGTAGCTTTTTCCTCATCTCTAGCCTTTTCCCATGCCATGTTCAGTTCACTTTGGCGAGCAAGTTCCTCCATATGTTTAGTGTAGTCATTTTTTGAAGAACTACCTTTTTTCTTTGATGCCTTTTTACCTTGAGGCCTGAGGGACTGACGAGTCGGTTGGGTCTCTGGCACTTCTTCAGGCGTCCATTCCGTGTCTTCAAATGTGTTGGCTTCTTGTTCGGCTGTGTCTGCTTCTGGCAAACTGTGTAGACCCATACCGTGCATGACAACTTATGGACCGGTTGCCACAATTTTGTATCTAGGGCAATCTTTGACAATTTGCCAACATTCCCATTTGTTGAATGATTTGTTACGGTTCTTTGCATTGTAGAATGCTTGTGCTTGTAGTGTCTAGAAAAATGTGGGATAAGATAGTATTAAAAAATACAGGTGTAACACAAATAAATAAATTAAAATATTGATGGGCGTGGAATGCATATAAATTACATAAGAAATTACATAGAAATTACATAAGAAATTAAATAAATTAAAATATTGATGTAGGTGGAATGCATATAAATAAATAAAAATATTGTTACCTGATCCGCTAAACTTGTCCCACTACGCAGATTACCAGAAGCATGAGAGATGGCGTTTTTCCAACAAGTAAAGGATGCGTTGAGTTTTTTCCAACGACCTTGAAGACCTTGACTAGATCTGGCATCTTTTCCATGTACATCGCAAAACGATTTCGTAATTTTACTCCACATTTCTCGCTTATCCATCTCATTACCCGTAATCGGGTCATGAGTAGTGTGAACCCAACATTCACACAACGTAACATCTTCAATGAGCTTCCACGAAGTCATTTTTTTCTCTCAAAGTGTACAAAATATTCAAATGTAGAAAGTGTAGAAAGTGTAGAAAATATTGAAATGTGGTGTAAGGTGGAAGATGAGGGTTAGGTATTTATAGAAAAAAATAATAATTTTTTAAAGTTTTTCTGTATTTTTTTAAAAAATTTCACAATTTTTAATTAATTTTTAATAAATTTTAATGTTGTAATTAATCTGGACCGTTGGATTTGAAAAATAATCAAATCCAACAGCCAACCAGCTGCCACGTGGCCAACGGTCAAAATTCTGACCGTTGGGCCTTTTTTTTTTTTTAATTTTATTTTTGGTGAAAAAAACGTGAACCGTTGATCTGTGATCAGACGGTCCATTTTAAAAGTCACATTAAAATTTTTTTACCGTTGAAAATCCAACGGCCTACAAAAACTAGCCGTTGGAAATCCAACAACTCTGAGGAAGGCCACGTAGCCCTTAGCTGTTGGAACGCAAGTGGGCCTGAGACGCGGGCCCCGCCGCCTGCAACACTGTCTCCTACTCGCGCCCCAGTCGCGAGTGTTGTGCACGCGCCAGCCTTCTAGACCGGCTTCTAGGTCTGTCCGAAATGGGCTGGCCTGTTGCCTAGCTTGGGCTGGGTGCCAGGCTGTTTTGCGGGCTGGAGGTTTTGGACAGGGTGCCAGGCTGTGTTTTGGACTGGGTGCTGGGCAAGTCCACCTCTGGTGGAACTGCTCTAAGTTGAACATCCAATCACCTAAGGATGATGCAAAACAAATGAGTTAAATCGTCGTCGTTGGAAACTGCACATTGGTATTGTTTTCCATAAATGTAATTCCACATATACTTCCATTTTCAAACTCAAGATGTTTGAGATTGGACGATATCTTGAGCAGATGTGTGAGTGATTGTGTTGACCTTAAAAATTACAAAGCCTATGTCGCACGCAGGTAGAGTATATATTAAGCTAACTAAGTTCATCTGTGGTTGATTATTAATGTGGGCATGTCAACTTGCTACCAAACTCGATCGGGTGAATAAAACGAATGTGATGGTATGAAGATAAAACGCATTGCTAGCTTCTAACCGAATGAATTCGGTTGAGGAAGGAACGCTCTCGGCCTAAGGTTTTAGAACCTGAAGACAAGGTTATGCAAACGATCTCGGCCTAAGGTTCTACACCGAGTGATAAGCGCAAACTCTCGTTTTTGTCACAAGGTTTCTTCCCTCCAAGTTGGTGCATAATAAAAATACTAAAGCCTATAAAAGATCAGGGTTTTTCTATTATGCACTTGAACATGGTATGTACTTTTAGAGGTTTAGACAGTTAGATTCTCAAAAACACTTTTACCAAAAAAAAAAAAAAATTAAGATTTTCACCCTCTGTTGCTAATGTATCGTGTATGTTCACAACATGTATCTATATACATAATGGGAGCACACCAAAATAGGTGAAGCTTTTAATATTCCTAACATACCCCTCCCTAAATAAAATATTTTAATTTAAAAGAAAATTGAAATATTGAAAAATAAAAATAAATATTAAAAAATAGGATATGAAAAAGCAAGTTGCCGCATACTGAGAGGCTAGTAATTTCGAAAGAGACTATTTTAGCCATTTTATTTTGTGTTTTGTTCTAGATATAAAAACTTTTGAAATGATTAAAAGTGACTTTTGACAATCAATTTTTTTTTTTTAATTGCGTTTGACAATATAAATATAAAAAGCACTCCGCCGAAGCAAATTTTAGATAAGCACTTCCAAGAGTTATAAGTTTTTCTCGAATTTTTAATAAATTGCTTAACATGTTTTTTAATATTGTTTATAAACAGAAATTGTTTCAAGCAGTTCAAAACGAAAAAAAAAAAATGTTAAAGGCTAAAATAAATTAATGTCAATGTCAAAGTAATTAAAAGCATTCACTCATACATTTAGTAACCTAAACAACAATGTAATTTTGGTTGCTTAATGCTAGCATCTCCAATGAGTTAACAAATTTCAATCTTTGAAAAGTGTCATTTGCTAACCGATAATGGCCAAGTGAAAGAACTCTACTTTTCTGGCGAATTTGTTGGTAATTTACCAGGGCAGATGAGGCACACAGATTTCGTAGTCATAGACTAAAATTTTGAATTTCAAAATTGTGGTACACAATCAGTGGGAAAGGGATTCTCTCCTGATCCCTTCCACCTAATCCACCAAATCAAGGGATCTGGATCCTTGAAATTTGATCCAACGACTAAAGTTATTATAACTTTTAAGGAGATCTCTTGTTTGTAGTCGTTGAATCAAATTTCGATAATCAGTGTACACGATTCAGGTCCCTTAGCAGAAAGTGTCGTACAATACAAATTCTGGAAGGACAAAATTGGAGTCACCGCCATCAGTCAAGACTGTCGGTATCTTCACCAAATATTTCATCCATGAGAAGTTCTGTTTGGACTGAAATTATACATTATTGTGGGAAAATTTGGAAATATAACCAAAATTTGTACCTTATATAAAATTATAGCCATGATTTTAATTTTATGATAACCATAACCAAAAGTTAATATAAAAGTACTGCTATACTCTTAATCGCTGAATACTTATTTGCTGTTTTCCTAAACCCACCTGTAACCAATCTCCATCCAAGTGAGCTCCGACGGGGAGTTGCGATTGAAAAGTTAAGCCTTGGATCATTCACTTCACACGTGTTTTTGCCTCTCTCTCTCTCTCTCTCTCTCTACCTTTTTTTCTTTCCATCTCTAGTCTTAAAGAGCTTCAACTTTTAGCTTCTGGGTACTCAAAGGAGAAGAAACTACGAGGAGGAGGAAGAAATCGGTAGAATTAGAACATAGAATTATCAATTTAACTTCTTAAACTCGTATCTAAATTAAATGATTGTTGAGTTGTATTGGGTTTTCTTCTAAATTTTCAAAATTTTCCATATGAGTTTTATCTCTGATTATCATATCTGGTATCGGATAGCTATTGGACTTGATTCTTCATCATCATCATCTTCTTCTTCTCTCCAAACTTTTTCCATTTTTTTTAATTTACAATTTTGGTGAAAAATTCTAAACAAATTTTCTAGCTGGGTGGAAAATAATTCAAGAAAAAAGGTGTTTGTGGCCACGTTTTTGGGATGGTTTTATGGGGCATGTGGCCATTTGGAACCCACATGGTGGGGGTCGGGGGGACGGAGCTATATTGTGTGTTGGAGAAAAAATAGAGGAAGGTGGGGTGGGGCGGAGTTACAGTGAGTGTCGAAGACAAGACAGGTCGAGCTTGCGGAACGGAACCTACATGGTGGTCATAGCAGGGGGGAAGCTCAACGTCGGTAAGGTATTAGGGAGAAGAACCGCAAGATTTAGGTAGACAGAGACCAGGCTCGACGTCGTAGTCATGGCAGCAGCCATGTGTTCAATGACTTGCGAGTTATTCTACTCACAATAAATACTTATCATTGCCTTTAGTTAAAAAAAATACAAGTCATTGGGCCTTGAATAAACATAATGTAGGGAAATTTGGAAAAATAATCAAAATTTGGACCTCATGTAGAATTATAGCCACACTTCTAAGTTTATGATAAGTATAACCAAAAGTTGATCTCAAATTACTAATTTATCCTTACTAGCTAGAAACTTCTCTTTTGCTCTTAACTGTGAAAAAACTCGCACAGTTAAGAGCAAAAGAGAAGTTTCTAGCTAGTAAGGATAGATTAGTAATTTGAGATTAACTTTTGATTATAATTATCATAAACTTAAAAGTGTGGCTATAATTCTATATGAGGTCCAAATTTGATTATTTTTCCAAATTTCCCTACATTATGTTTATTCAAGGCCCAATTACTTGTATTTTTTTTAACTAAAGGCAATGATGAGTATTTATTGTGAATAGAATAACAATGAGGAAGCCTGAAGATTTCAAAAGTATTTTACATGTGGCATTGTTGGTGGCAAAACTCTCTTTCACGCTAGACAAAGTTAATTCAATCGGTTTTCATAGAAGTGTTTTCATATGGCATTTTGGTAGTTTTAGAAGGATAAAAGCGCAAGTTGCAATAAAAATTCTTACCCTCTGACAACAATCACATCAGCAACTGGGAACATAGAGGATTAATTTGAGAGGAAAAAACTTAAACTAGAAGACAGGTCTGTTCTGTTAAAGACAACAAAAAACACTGTAAACAAAGACACTCAACTCACAACACATCAAGACTTTAAAGCTCTGCAACCTACTTTTTCCAAATTCCTTTGGTAATTCGACAACTTTGCAATTGCATTTACAATTAAAGCTTTGCTACATTGCCTGTAGTATCCATTTCCTGTATTAAAACATCATTTCAAAACACTTTAGTTACTAGTAAGAACTTGCAAGAATAGGTTTAAACTTCACCTAATTGCTTGTAATTCTCATTTCCTTTTAAGTTATTATTTTTTTGTTGAATATTTGATAAATGGTTAACTTAATTTCCTTCATGTTTTTCATTTTCATATAATTTGTCATGCATTCTGTGATTATATTTATATGGAACTGCAAAGCTGAGTTGTAGACATGTAAATTTCGATGAAAATAAATGTTCGCCAACGCATTGAATTTCGACATGCGAGGCTTACGTGACATGTACCATGTGTTTCACAAATTGTACACATGACCTATGACTCAACAAAACTGGACAAGTCATCACATGTCAACACTTGGCGGAAAAGAATTATTTGGTTTTAATTTAAATTGAAATAAAATAAAAAAGGCCAAATTGGGGAATATTGATTTTTTTTATTTTTTTTTTAATTTAAATCAAATATTGATTGATGGAGGCAAATCATGAACCAAGCCACAAATCAAGTCTAGGTTCTTTTGTCAATTTGTCAACCGCACAATCAAGCCCAAGTTCAACTGTAGCCAAGGCTTGGAGAGACTATAAATATGAGACTAAGACAGAGGAAAGGGGTCCAAAAAATCATTCTCATAACCAGACGCTGAAGCTCTGAAGCCCCTCCAAACTCCCAAATTTCCAAACTCTCAAACACTCAGAAAACTCTCCGCGTTATTATTCGTTCTTGAGAAGAATCATCATGCACCACTACACGTGCTGATTCTTCCATAGTCATAAGCCAAAACCTTGAGGCGTTTGTTCATTCGAGATTAAGTCATCGCAACTTGCAGATCAACAACACTACAATTTTCATCTTCAAAAATCGAATCAGAGCATTCAAGTTTGTAAACAGATTGTAACCCTAAACTCATTAATACAAATGCAATTACTTTGTACACGTGTTATTGTCTGATTTGTCACAGGAAATTCGCATTTACATGAGTTGAACCAAAATCCACTCACTTTGTGGTTATCACTTGGCAAACACAAAGAAAGTATTTGAAGTTTTACATAACAAGGTATAGAAAATAAATTAACATATATTTTAACGCCTCTATGGCACAATATCGTGATTAGAAGCTGAATTTACTTGTGGCACAAATTTACAATCTAACAATAACATCATTGTACCTTTCTATTGTCTTAACCCAATAACGGTACGCCTAACAATAACAAATAACTCATTTAAAGATTCTAATGCTCACTCAAGGCTTTCAAAGGATTTTTAAACTGAAAAAGAGTACCAACACTCGCAGAGGGATTGTGATGCCAGCAAGTTCGATCACAGCTTCAATAACTTAAGAAAGTCTTGAGTTTGTTTTCCAATAGGGTCAATGATTTTAGAACCTCACAAATTCATTTTTTTAATGATAATATACCCACGAAGAAGGTAGTAGTAGAGTATATCGTAAGTGCAGTCCTAATACAATCACTCTATCATGAATGAGTTCAGCTTCCTGTTCACATAATCTAGGTACCCCTGACTAACGACAAAATATGATATTACCAGAATCATCATATTACCAGACTAAATAATTTTGCAAGGCTATATACACCAACCTTCGATGTAAAGCCCTCGTCCCACTACGTATGCTTTAAGCCCTCAAGTTTTCTTGTCTTAGAAAGGTCATCAATGAAAAGCCTCACTTTCACAGCCTAAAAATAAAGACAAGCAAATCTTGATAAAAAAAAAAAAAAAAAAGAAAGAAAGAAAGATGAGAGAGTACGTTTAGGCGGCTCAAGCTAAGAATACACACATTATGGGTGCCTTTTTGTCTGTCGAAAGGGCATCCAACAATGAAGCCGATGAGAGAAAGCTCAGAAATCTGCATACAGAAGCAGAAGCAATTATAACTCTGACTCGGGAATTAATGTTAACCAAGGTTTTCAAACAAACTTACAAGAATGACATATGTTGATGCACAAAATCAGTTAGATTTTGGAACAACATAAAGTGTCAAGTTTATGACATTCGCTTGGTTGCTCCGATAGTGAGGATAATATGTAAAGAGATAGAGATAGGGAAGCAAACACAAGATGTATGTGGTTCATCCTAAGTTTGGCTACATCCACGGAGTAGAGGATTTCTCATTAATAGTGAAGGGTTAGCACAAATACATAGGTTCAAGCATAATCATCATTAGTGGGGTCTAATGATTAGTTTAAGTACAATAATGACATTAGGGATTATTGTAGGAGAATGGTCTCTTTTTTTTTATAGTTGAGGAGGGTTTGGGCTTTTGTCCGCGATCGATGTGGGACTCTAGGAGCTTTATTCTAATGTTGACACATGTCGTGCTATGATTGGCCTCCTAGGTGGAAGGAAACTCTTGTGCTTTGGTAGAGGTGCCTCAGCATGAACCTCTTAGTGGATCCTTGAAGGTTTGAAGTTGATCGATACTTAGTAGTTTCAAGATTGATCAAGTATGGTACAAACAACATCAATAATGTAAACAAACAACATCAATAATGTAATATCAAGTATGACATTTGAAATGTTTGCATGCCTGGTTATATGCTTATCATACCTAGAAACCTAATGATATTGAATACTTGGGTACCACCAGGAGAACCAAAGTTCCTAAACTCATGAGAAGTTCATCACCAATCACAAAGAAAAGCCAAATGCATATCAATATTTTTCAGGCAACACCTAACTGCACATAGCGTAATTCCTAGACTTGCACTCTAAAAATTACTTTATGGGTATATTTGTTACACCGGACTACTTTGTCATATTGGAGTATTTTGAGTTACTCTGAATTGTATCAAACAGAATGTGTATTTAACAACCTCACTAAATGGACTCGTGCCTCACCAAGTCTTTTTATTTTGACCTTGTTAACCTAAGGGGTCTAATAAGAACTAACCCAACCTTCGTATGTGAACCATAATTTGAACATTTACCGGAGGAAATTATTCCATTACCTCAATCACACCTCCAATCAACCTCATTCTCCCCTCGCCAGAAAATCATGGACAATTCTGACCAAATTACGCCTTCATTCATGGATGCACGATTTTGGTTCCAACAATATTTATTGAACGAAAGGAAAAGTTCTCCTTTCTCTACTTATATAATATCATTTAATGAACAAAAGTAAAAATGAAAACCGTTCCAATCACCTTGTCATCAAAATTATATATAGAAATATTTCGTTAAATTTGAATACCATTTAGCTATTCATATATATCAAAGAAATCAACAGATATATAACAAGTGGCATGCTCATGAAAAGTTGATTTCTTTGAAACAAGTCATATAAATTTTCTAAAAATGGTCTTTAGACAATGATTAAGAGAATGCACGGTTTTAATTATGATGTTATTTTGAGAAATAATGCATCACTAATAGGAAATGTGAACTTTTCTTCTTACTAATATTTTCATTTAGAGAATATTCTTTCTGCAACTAGGTGCATGGAAGCAATGTCATTAGGCCTGGCAAATGGGTCATGTTTGTTGTGTTCCTGTCATTTTCGTGGCACTTGTTATGGGTGCAACTTGGACGGGTTGGAAGGTCAACCCAATCCTAACCCAACTTTTACAATTCGGGCTTGGGTTTAATTGGGTTGGGTTCGGGTTCCCAACTTTTTCAAGTTTAATCTTGTAATAACTTAGTTTCCAAGGATTCCTAAAAAAAAAAAAAATTAAGCCAAGTAGCATCAAAGCTAGCCAACTTTAATTTCATAAATCAATCAAAGTTGATGAGCAATTGCTTCGAGACACAACGAATTTAGGTTTCGGAGACTAACAATCTACTATAAAGCTTTAGGATTTAGAGACTACGAATATGGGCTGACTAATCAAAGTATCGTATTCCCTAAAAGCTTAAGTAATTATAAAGGGTAATTTATGTATAAAATATATATATATATATATATATATATATGTGTGTGTATATATTAGAAAAGGCATTGGTTTTTGGACTTGGTCCACTTAAGTATAGTATGAGTATTAATTGATATGGGTTACAATTTGGTTAGATTGAGTTTAGTTAATCGGGTTGGGGATGGACATGCAAATAATCAACCCAACTCAACCCAATGAATGGGTTGAAATTGAGTTGGGTTTGGGCGGGTTATAATTAAAATAAAAAAATAAACTAAAAATTGCTTGTTCGGGTTTAAAGTCGAGTTGGACATGGGTGTGTTCAGATTGGCCCAACCCAAGTTGCACCCCTAACACAGGTTATTTTAACGGGTCGTGTCGTGTCACACTCATTATCTTAGCGGTTTCTTAACAGATCAGATCACTTTACCTATTAAAACATGTAAAATGACCCAACCCGTTTAACCCGTTAAGGAAAAAATATATTTTTTTTTAAATTTGCACATAACACATTGTCCCATAAATATTTCTTCAAAACATAAAAACACATTTGTCATTAAGTACTACATACTCCAAAACAAGAGCCCAATGAAAAAGTATCAAACTCTACTACAAGATATCAAATGTGCAAGGATATGCTAAATAAAGGAGTTTTTCTTTTCAAGGTTGTGGAACTTTCTCATAAGTTAAAACCTTGTCAATGAAACTCTAAGCTTGCATGTTTTTTTTACAAAATCCTTCAATTTTCATCGTTCATGACGGAGAAATGGTAGTGGAACTTTGGTTTGATCTATTATCTTCAAGAGTTATATAGATGATTTTTTCAGTAAGGTTTTCCACATCAAAACTCTCTTTCGCATAAACTACATACACAAAAACCAAACATTATAAACCATTCAAATTATGAGAAGTTTACCAAAAATAATTATGAAAAAGAAATAAAACAATAGTAACATGTCACTTAAAAATAATTTACCTCCTTTTTCAAATAGGGAAATGGGTTTTGGGTTCTATTAGTAATGGAATCCGGGAAGGAGAAGAACTCGAGCGAAACAGAGAGAATCCAGGAATCCGAGTTAACATGTTGTGTAAGAAATTGACAGGCATAAATGTCCCCCCTCAAACTTGACCCCGCACAACGCAAGCTAACGTTTATGATTTCAGAAACATTTCCAGAACGAGAACAAGGGTTTTCCCCTCATTGTATATATATAGCTTAAGAAATTCGAATTTAGGACTATCTACTTGAGAGCTAAAACCGTAATAATCAATTGAATAAACTAAATGTTGGCCTACAACCAACATTGATTTTAAATGTTTCACCGTTGCAAATCAGAAAACAGAGAGAGACTTTCAAGCTCGGCACGTCTTTTAGCCGCCCTTCTGAAAGGTTTCCGATTTCGCCACCATAAACGTTCTATCCCACTAGAACACCTAAAACTATTGTTGGGCTCCCTAATTGCAAGCATCTTTTGTGCTATAACGGAATCTGCCTTCTTTGGGTTCGTCCGGCGCTTTGTGTGCGTAGGAGAGGGCGTTTTGGGCTCTACAGATTTTGCATCGGTACATCTGCGCAAGGAAGCATTTTGGGAGAACCAGTTATTGAACACGCATACTAGTAATCGAAAAAGGATACAGTTAATTTTGAGGAGACCAGGCTGACCTCTCTTGATCCACCACGGGTTCAGCAGACAACTCTTCTGCTAGAGGCTGACATGCAGGGCATATGTAAGTCTTTGGCGTGGAACGCAGCTTTATGCAATTGAAGTGATACCACTCATCACATTGGTCACACGCAATCATTGCTCGCTGATCATACGGCTTTCGACATATGCAATAAAGCATACTCCGAGCTTTCAACAACTGGAACCGGTAAGCATTGTTTTAGGGTGGGTCAGAGATCCAGCATAGTTTATTAACAAAAGGCCACATCACACAATTAAGACGAAAGCCTCCTCTGTTACCTTAAGTTCCTTCTCTAGACGAACAGGCAAATTTTCACCCTCCGAAACAAGTTCAAAAATTTTATCCAAGGAGAGAACCCCAGAATCGGCAACAACCTGTGCACAAAATAATGATGAAAAATAAGAGAGGAGAGGAAAGAAAAAGAGAAGATACAGAAATCTAGGAGAGATGTGCTCCTAACCGTCTTGGCAGTATCTGCCCACTGCAAACCAATAATCCTCACTTCTGTAAGTTTCTGCCAATAGTAATCTTCAGGTGGAATGTTTAAGGCAGCTCCCTAAACATTAAAGAAAAAATAAATACATGCATGAACATTACCTAGGGCAAAAATAGAGGATATTCTTTCCCACTAAATTGTTTTACTTGATAAAGGTTTGCTATTATGGGACAATCATGAGTGACCTCACATCGGAACTTTTGTTTTTGCCTCAAAAAGTTGAAGTTCAATGTATTAAGTGCTTCTATTATTTCTTTAGATTCTAAAAGCAAAAAACCTAGCCACCATTTCTCGGTATCCAGTACTCATGCACAAGTAAAGAAATTCTCGATCTAAAACAACCAATTGTTGGAAAATTATTTTTCCATCCTAGGGTTAGATTAAAGAATTCACCAGAAAGGATGGAGAAATTGTTCATCTGTACCAGCAGCACATACCTCTTTTAACTGCTGCTGAATCTGTTGGATTGTGGGCTTTTGTGAACCCTCCAATAACCTGTTGACTCTGACTTTCCATGAGTATCTTGATAAGGTCAACATAAGGTTGCTATCCCCTTCATGATCATGCACACCTTGAATTTCTCTGGCCTGTATAACAAAAACAAATTCAGTCACGAAGACTCACCAACTACTGCTTACATCAAGGTCATTCCCATCAACAGAAAATACCAAGACTAGCTATTCTCCTTTTTTTTTCTTTTCAATTTCCGAAAGACTAGTTTTCTAACAACATACCTAGCAAATTCCAACCCAAAGGTATTTATTACTTATTAAAGATGGCAAAGCCAGAGGGTCCATCACATTTTTTTTATCTAATAATAAAAAGTTCCGACACTACAACGAAAATGCTCCTTAAGATACCTTTAAAGCCGTGGTTAGCTTTTCAGAGATGACACTGAGATCTTTATCAGAATAAGCTAACGTAAAATCCACTATTTCTGTCAACCGAGATTTGCATGCCAGAGCTTGCTTCAAATTTATTTTCAGCACCTCTCTTTCTTCAATACTGAAAATACAAAACAATGTCAATAATTCCAATAACTTCAAGATCAACATATGAATAAACAAGTAGCTTCAAGGAGTGCATCCATAATACACTTCATTACCGAACACAGAAGTCTGCGTCACCGGATAGATGTTCAATAATTTTTTTCAGTTCTGGCCGCACCCCTCCAAATATCTGTACAACGTAAAAGGGATATTAATATAGATATCAAACATATAGTCTTCCTTACAGAATATGCTAAACAAACTAATACATACCGGAGAACTGCGTCCATTTTGAAAAGTTGTTCCAGATACCAGATGTCGGCAACATCGGCACACATATTCTGCATGTTTTCCATCAATTATGGAAGACCCTAGACACCCCAAATGGTAGCTGTTCATATAAAAGATATCAAGTTATAATCTATAACAGGGGGAGAGTTTACGGGAATTGTGTTTCTTGCTTAAAATTCTTAAAGTAAAAACAGGTGATTGTGCAGAAATAAGATTGAAATATCAACCCAATGTGAAACAATTAAGTACTAGTAATAACATGCAAGAATGGAGGACCGCAAAACTTTACAATAGCAATAAATACCTTACCAGTCCTTGCATGAAGAACAAGTAAGAAATTCTTGATCCAGAGAACCACTGGAGCAGCAAGCAAAGGAACTACTCTCTTTCAAGCCATGTGGCTTCTCATATATGCGCATACATCGATCTAGAGTCTGTCCCATCTGTGAATCAATAACAACGATTTAAGTCTGCACAGAAAACATTACAATTAAATGCAATAAATTACAAAGAGTTTTAGCTGAAACCTTTTCTAAACCGCCAAGCAATGAATTATCATCTTCAACTACTACCCTGACAATATCCATGCACTGTCGTTTCCAACTCTCAACCCTTTCAACTTCAGATACAATCAAATCTCGTGCTGTGCAACTGAAAGCAGCAGAAACTCCAAGTTCCTGAATGCAATTGAATCATATTAGGCATGTTTTCAGGAATTTAAGTACATAATCGAATGTAACTTAACAATCAATACCACACGACAAGAGAAAGCAGGCAAAAATTATATAACATTGACCAAGCCAAAGTGTTGTACTCTTCAACAATCGTAGAAGTCATCAGTTATAATCAACCATCAAATATGCTGAGATATTAACATTAAAACTACAAATAAAGACATTGACTCAAAGATGAACTGCAAGATAACAAAATTGAACTTTGTCATTTCTAAAGTACTTAAGCATGTACAAGCGCACAAACCGACATCATACCTTTAGCTGCAATGTTAGAGACCAAGATCGTTCTTCTGGCCTTAGGCTGAAAAGTTGATGCACTTGTTCAAGCCAGGACCTACAATACATTTAAAATCACTTATTATAAATCATACTGTTAATGCAAGAGAGGCCAATATGAATTGCAAATTGTGTAAGTTTTAATCCCCACATTGAAAACCCAGAAACCAAGGTTTTTTTTGTTTTGTTACCCAATTGGTTACACGCTTATAGGCCAAATGGTTTTCCATTCCCTTGAACTGATCAAAATGGAAAATGGTACAATACATCAGACCACCCAAAGAGGTCATAATTTGATATGAGCAGAAAACAAGCCACTGAATCAGGCAGCACCCCTGAAGTTCTAGTATACAAGTTTTAAGGACCAATTCATTCCAAGAGTTCTCTTTCCTTCAACTTGATAACTAAACATCAAAACATTTCTTAATACACTAAATCACGACACAACTTTTATTTCTACCTAGTAGAAGTAGAACCAACCTACTATTACCAAATAATATGTAAACAAATTTGGAAAATAAGAACTTTTCTATTTTCTAAAGAAACCATTTTGCAGTGACAATAGTAATTAAAAAACACGTTTTCTCAAACACTCATATTATTAGCCTCATTTTCATATTCTGCAACAGCCTGGACTTGTAGCATGCATACTAAGTCCTTGAAATTTTTTCCCAAACTCCTCCCGCATATATATCTACTTATCAAGTAATGCACTTCAGTTTAAAATGTGAAGGTAAAACAATGAACAGGTCAAAGAAACTGCAAGCTCACTTGTGTTTCTGAATAGCACATTCAAGTTGACCAACCATAAATGGGAAGAAGACACCAATACTCTGCAAAAGAAGATGGTACAGTTTAGTAAATCAAGTATAAAAATATCCATGCATAGAATTGATTTGAAAAATTACCAAAAAATAAAAGCACCTGAGATTTAGCTAGTACTTCTTCAGCTTCACTTAACATGTGTCTTTCAGAATTGCATGGTGCAGAAATAACCTTTGTAGCATGCTCAAGCCATTTGAGCCCTTCAACCAACAAGCCCCACAATGCACTAGGGGCATATGTACCATATAAATTTCCTGCAGCACTCACCAAATCTTCAACATCCTACAACAGAAATGACAAGTCTCCATAAAATTGCCAATCAGAAAGGCATTGTACAGAAAGTTCATACATTGTTAAAACAAAGCACATGAAAACCAAGCAAGACCAAGATAGCATCCTCGTTATTCCACCACCACTACCAAGGGTAGCTTAAAAATCACAGGGACTCTTTTTAAGTTGGTCTATACAATATCTATTCACTCTTGCTTAGCAAGTTGTGCCTTGCATTCATTCTGATTGTGGTGGGTTGAGACTTGGAGTGTCATTTCATTTAGGGCAAATATTAACTCTTCCTAATTCCTATTCTTTTTCTCAGATCTCATCTATGTGGTCTCTCCCTTCTCTTTGATTGAAAAAATGAACAATAAAAGACGAAAAGCAAAGCTTCTGCGAAACACGCTTCTAGTTGTATGGAAAAGTAGTTGGAGTCTTGGATGCAATGGACAAACATTGATACACTTTTTATGATGTGTCGGACAAACATTGATAGACTCCTTGTGCTGTGTCTTGGTCCATCATGTACTTATTACATTAATTGGTACCGAACCTGGTTGCTACTCTACCGCTAGATGCATTTTATTATTCTAATCAAAGGAAGAAGAAGTAGAGGAGATGCTCTACACTGCAAAAATTTTGAGACTAAGAAGTGTAAATTTCAAGCACTGCAGAGATTTAGCAATTGTCCATGGAACTTGAAGGTGAAATGTTAGTACTAGGGAGCATGGAGGATCAAGTCATGGGTATATTAACGAGTCTGGTGATAACTCTGCCAGCAGTCATAACTGGATGTGGTAGGAAATGCAAGGGAAAAGTGGTTATACAACCACAACTAAAACTTAAGCATCATGTTGTACGATCACTATTGCAAATTCATCCGAAGACATAAAATTTGATTACTATTGGAGTATGAAGTATTACCTCAAGAGGAGGAACTCCAGAGCAGAAAGAAAGAGCCTTCTTACACCATTGCAGCACAGAACAAGCCTCCTTAAGTTTCACAAGCTCGCTAAAGTCAAAAGAAAGAGATAAACCAGTGTTTTCCAAGGATTCGATTCTTGCAATTAGATGTTCAATCTTGGAAAGAAGACCATCTCTTGTTCCATCACCAATGATCCTAATATCAAATAGGCACCTTGTATCTTGCAGTAGAGAGCAAGCATCATTCTCCCATTCCTTACAGTTCATCAAAACAGTCTCAAGCATCCTTATTTCTTTCAAAGAAACCTTCAGATGCTTTGACTCGGAAACTAATTCCTACAACATTAAACCATATTGTTATCTAGGTCTATCAATCTTTAGCAAAGAAAACAAACAGGAGACGTTGAGAACCTTCAAGGTGTCGACATTCAGCAAAGAACTTGAAACAGATACCAAAGGAAAACAAGTCATTAAAAATGGCTTTGAGCTCCTTAACCAGATCATAGCCTTTGATAGTGCATCCTTGACATCAAGGAGAGAAGATAAATTCACATGTATGTCTTCCGAACTCCTAAAACATTAAAACTCAATTATTAGAACCAGCAACGGAACTTATCCACGAACACCCATATGGTAAAAAAATGTAAAGCATGTAGAAAACCTGATAACATCTTCAAAGTCAGATATCTGAGCCTCATGTGCAAGGATATGTTTCGCTCTTTCCTCCCATAGCATTGCAGCATCAAACACTTCAGACATATCAACGAATAACTTCTCCCCCTCAATACGTAACCTGACAGAGAAGACAAATTGATCAAGGGTTAATGCAAATACAATCCATTCTCTAGTATCACACTTGTACCAGGGATCAAGGTAACGGTACATACATTCTTGCTTCCATCATCACTTCTTGAATGAAGTCCAGAGACAATTTAGTATCTCGCATCTGCACGTATTCCAAGCAAATTATATGCATTTGGGTGTCTATTAGGATTCAAGCACAAAAAACAAGTGAAACTACATAGGAGCAGGCCAGAAGGGGGAGGGATGGATACCCGTGGGCTAGCTTAGGCCCACTTAACTTGTCGTTGTGTACATACTGCAAGTTTGTAACGTTGCATGCACAAAAACTCACATAGACACAAATCCAGTGGGCCTAAGCTAATCCCATTGGGTTACCCACGACCATCTATAGAGGGAGGGAGGGAAGGAGACGAATTACATAATAATAGTTGCTTACCCTCAGCGCCTTTTCCCTGCACTGAGCCTTCTTCAACTCAAACTCTACGATAGACAACTGATCAACTGATAAATAAAAAAACCCAATGTTAGCAACAAGAGAGGCCTCTTTCTTATGACTGCTGAAAAAGTCAACATATTCCAGAACCTTTAATTCTCAAAGATGCTCCATCTGTTAAAATGAGCATTAACTCATTAACTACATTTTGATCCTCCCTTTCGTGAATGTTCACAAGAACAGCATTAAGAAGAGAAATCCAAGAAACAGCATCAGTGTGGTACTGCCTCAGAAGCTTCAGCTCTGGTGTGTTAACAGTAAAACCATCCAATTCTTTCAGAAACACCTCAACATCCTGCAGAAGCCATGTATTCATAAGTACAAGTACTTTAAATCATGCAAATCATTGGGGTAGCCTATTAACCGTATGACTAACCTCAAGGATAATAGGACCTTTCAAAATTTCACCACATCGAGCATGACATGATTCAGCCTTCCTTAACAGATCCGAAAGCCTATCTGTGTCTGGGAGTTCAACTTGGAGCTCTGAAATCTGTTTATTAGATTCAATTTTATGATCCCAACCAACAAAAAAAAAAAAAGAAAGAAAAAAAAAAAAAAAAGGAATTATTAGTCACAACGTAAGAGATTTAAACAAAACACAAAGTTCGGCAACAGAACAGCATGCCAATCATCATTACCTCTGATTTCAAATTGTAAACAACATCAATCTCAATTGCAGCAGTACGTGTCTCTGAGATACATTTTCTTATGCCTTCCATCAAGACCTGCCCAGATAATGAAGCCAGATTATAAACATTAGCTTGCCATATACGAGAATACGTTATAGCTCGAATTATTTTTAACTTGGGTTTTGGTAGAATTTGAGTCCAAATAAAGTAAACTACCTTTGCTGATGAAATTCTTTGTAGTAAATTTTCACTTTCATTCACACAGACTGGAAGCTCACAGGCTCTGGAATACAACAATTCCAACTCTGATAGCTGGAAGGACAATTGTAAACAAATGTTAATCCTTATGAATGAAGTCAAATGAGATCACATTGTAATCGATTAGTGCTATTATTGTACAGCAGACAATAGAGACACTGCCTACTTTCTGCAAGTACATGTATGACCAG
The DNA here is from genome assembly GCF_041283825.1 of Pyrus communis. NCBI lineage: Eukaryota > Viridiplantae > Streptophyta > Magnoliopsida > Rosales > Rosaceae > Pyrus > Pyrus communis. The sequence continues at coordinate 11,035,959 of NC_142570.1, read as the reverse complement.
AGAAAAAAGTGAATTTCTTGAGCTTTGCTCTGGCCCTGGCCCTTTTCTTCACATTAGTATTGTTAGAACACTGTTAGATAAACTCATGAGAGAATAGACAGAAAAACAGAAAAATACCTTTGGGCATGATGACATAGCAGATTCAATTTCCTGTATCAACACCTTTGCCTTTTCGGTGTAGCCCTGTATCACAGAATCACACCCCTGGTAAGAGTCTTAGTTGGCAAGGCCCAGGATAAGACAAACTAATAATTACACCCACTCACAAAACTGTAACCTTCAAAATATGATGCCCAGTCTCGTGACAGGGCACCGCATCAAAACTCAGCAACTCATTGATATAATCCAAGTGAACTTTCTCTCCATTGTTTCCACGATGAGATGACCAAGTCTCAAGTTTAGATAGACAATCTCTTACACCTTCAGCCCATATCTGAAATCTGATCAAATTCTTGATCGTTTCCCGCACCTATATTTCAATGTGAATGTAAATGAGCATAGGTGAAATTTCAGAACAAAACAGAAGATAAAAAGCAGTTGAAACTCACAGGATTCATCTCTGAGCCAGCCCAAAGAAACTGTTCAGCTTCTTTTAATAAAGACACATACTCATCTCTTGAAAACGGATTCTGAGAAATCTTGCATGAGCTCAAAAGCCATTGTTCTGCAAGTTGAGCAAAAGTAGCATGGCCCCCTTTCACCTACATGCATTGCATGGCCTCAGAAGCAGTCTAAAAAACCCACATACTAATTACATCAAATTGTAGGCACCACATTCGTTGACTAAGAACCAGTTAATGTTAAAAATAATGCAGACATTCTTAGAAAGAAATACAGATTAACATTAAAAACCAAAATGATAGCATGATGGCCAACATAACATTATTGATTAGTCAAGATAAAAAAATCCAACCTTTTTTGTCAAAGCCGTTGGTTCATCAGGGAATGAGGTTTGCCTTCTTATAGTCCTACTTTGTGTTGTCTCCCCAAAACAATGTTTATCCATTTCAAGCACCAATTCATGCAACTCTGCCAGAGAATGACGATACAAAAGACGGTGTCTCTTGGATTTGCATTCACAAAGGTGTTCCGAATGCTGCACAAAAGGCAAAGTATTTTGTGAGGATAAAGCATATGAGTTGAATAGACAGACTTCCAAGTACCAGGTTCAACCATGTTCATAACTTGATTTTACATGGTAAATAGTCATCATTATAATTTAGTTAGTACGAGAGAATTCTTAACAAGGTAAGAATAAGAAAACAAAATTATCGACTCTGGGTTATAGAGATCAGGCAATTAACATCAACTATTAAACACCTAATAAGAACAGAAAAGAAAACAAAAGAGTCGGATTTATCATCAAAACTAAAAACTTCCAACCAAGTAATCTGCAGTCTGACTTGATACCCCGAAACAATGAGAAAATCTACTTACAAATATTATATATATCTTTGTTAGGATGTTAAAAGATTAAGGGACCAGAATCATGTGCAATAGATTATATAATATACTTGAAAATTATTTGACTCTTGTCCTCAATCCAACTACATAAAAATGGAATGCATCTAAGATTATATCATTCTTTTTCCTTCCTCTCATCTTTCCCTTCTGCTAAACAAAAGAATCAGGGAAACTTTGTATCTTTGCTTTTATTTCCATTATTCCACCTCATGATGTATTCATTTCACTCCATCCTTCTTACCAAACAGTGTACTGAAAGTTGAATAAATACTATCTAGGTGATCTGTCATTGCATCATCTCCATCAACTTTAAATAATTGGGAAAAAATCTCCAAAAGAACAATTATGCAAACATGTGCTTTTATTTTTCTCCATTCCAACTTTTCTTACAGAATAATCCCACACAAGATTTATAAGCATAGGTTAGAATCATAACTTATGTCCAAATTGAACTACACACATAAATACTAAACAGAGTGAGGATTCGAAACAGATTCTGAGAATCACATACCTCTAGACATACAAATGCAGATGGCCTACAACAACAAACAACAGCAGAAAGAAAAAGATACTGTTGGCATATAATGCATGTAGGGTCCTACAAAAAAACAGCAGGAAATATCATTATCATCTGAAAATATTAAATTTGCAAAGCATATGCCCAAACACAAGGTTGTAATGCATTATGCAAGTACCTCTTCGGTACCAACATATTCAGGGCATTTACGAGAGGACATAATGGATGATCCGATGATTCCTTTTCTCCAAAGCCTCTCCCTCCAAGTTTTTTCCTTGCTGTAGATTCTTGTCAATTCTTTCTTCAAATAAGTTGACACTCTGCTGTCACAGTCACTCTGCTAAACCAAAACAAGATTAAGCTCACGGGACCTATAATTCAGTTAAGTGACTGGCAAAAGAATTTAAAGGGAGAAAGGAAGTCAATAAACAATGTTGACGCAAGACAACTGCTTTTGCAGCATTTATGGACTGAAAGAATGCCACATTACAACAAACAAATAATTTGATAATCAGACATGAAAATCTTTTCTAACAATGTACATTGACATGAGTAAGCTGTGTAGCCCAATTGCTATCCAATGAACATTATTATGCCCTTCAATCCGCATTATGATAGCTTCATAACCCAAGGGCTACTCCAATACAATATAGCTTCATAACTGCAGAGTTTTGCTTATTTTTATATGAGCTCACTGAAGATTATGGAAACTTCCACTACACAACATAGCCTGTAATAGCATCCCATCTAAAATTTGAACATTTACAGAGAGATATAAAATGAAAGTTATTCAACAGGTATAACATCACAAATTTTATTAGCAAGCAAACAGGACTTGCATTTGTGTATCATTAAACAACACAATACAAGGTTAAGGTTGTACAGCTGAACCTGGAAAAGACTTGGATAGATTGACAAAGATCTGAGAACATCAGATTGTGAACCACAGATAGCCTGGTCCCCCAAACTTCTAGCCAAAACCCAAAACACCAAGCAAATACTTGATATCAAACACTGAATTGGCTAGCTAGTTTAAGGTATTTGTCGTACACATGCATATAGTAAAGCATAAGATGTCCTATCACTAAAATTAACCTTGGCTAGCACGCAAACAAGCTCCTCGTGAGACAGAATGGCAGTTTTGTGATAAAGCTGATACAGCCCTGCTCCAAACCCACCATGAGGTAGCCAGTCCGCTGGAGCAAAATTGACAGCTTCTGCACAATTCAAACCTGAAAATGCCAGAGCCAATGCGTTATCCCCTGCGCAGGAATTAACTGAACACTACATCACCTGACCACTATCAACTTGTAAAGCAAAATGCCATACCAAGATTAAAGCCTCCATGGTAAGATCTGGGGAAGGTGATGACAAAATTCCCAGGCTCCTAGCAGAGAGCAAGTGTGAAAAGAACGTCAACAATTACTAAAAATACCAGATGAATAATTTAAAATTGGTATGTGTATAATTAAAGTTGAAAAGAAAACCCTAAATACAGTTATGAATATATTGATAGACAAAAACCTGTAGCACACTATATACTGGAACTCCATTCTCTTGCAAAACAGATGGATTTAACATGGTGACAAGCTGAAAGAGTAAATCAGGTTGTGCATCAAAAAGATCAGGAAGACTGTTGCGCATCACCTACAGCACGTAAGTAAAAATTGTGCTTATAATTCAGCATCAGAAAAACACTATTTGGTTTGGCATTGAATTGAACAACCAACGCAAGCATTGGTAAATTTGAAAGGTTACAGTAATCAGCAGAGAACTACAGCACGCTACAATTAAATACAAATCAAATTCATTCCTTTGCCACAATAATGTACTATAGAAATTCCCAATGATAAAAACAATGAATTACGAGAAGGATACCACAAATGAGAAAAAGCTGATATTCTAAGAACAAATACCAAACCCCAAAATAAATGAAAAAATGAAAGAGCTACCTTCTCAAATGCACTGGCTTCCCTACCAGGGACGCTGTACCAACATTTTGGCTCTCCCCTGAGAAAACAATAGAAAGCTAACATTCAAATCATCCACTTTAAGTTACACAAAAAGAAAAAATATTTGATTTCTGAAAAAGAAAAGGGAAAACTCATCCACTACACAGAGACAACAAAAGAAATATTTTGACCATTGTTTTTTCTTAAATATAAGCAAAAGTCTGAAGGTAATCAAACAGCATAGCCTCATAAGTCTACCTACAAATCACTTTCAACTATGAAACACAATTTTCCAAACTAGTTCGGCAAGAGATGCAAAATTAGTTTTTACTTGATCAGCGAAACTAAAAATAGAAATGACTCACCACTATAAGACAAACACAATCAGATAATACTAGGACATGGCCGAGGTTAAATATTATTTTAGTACTCAATTAACCCAAGGTGCATGATTGGAAGCTGACAAATGGACAGGTTACAGAAATCCATAATCAAATTTAATAACAAACTAGTATTGTCAGCCAGATATATATGATAACAATTTCACCAATGAATCTACTTTTATGTTGACTGAATTCTGCACTGGGAATAATCATCACAAAAGATACATTACTTACAAAAGTGTATTTTGTAAGTGGTGCACATATGTTTTCTGAAAATGCTGTCCTCTCTGTGGTTATAACCGAAGATCTTGTTCAAAAGTCATCTTTCTTTCCAATTCTTTTAATGCAGAGTATCAACAGGTGGACAGAATTTTTATTATTATTTTCAAAGGATTCCATAGGGGGAAAAACAAGTGAATCATGTCTTTCTTTTCTTTTATGAGGGTAATGAGGGTATCTCCTCATCTTCCCTTTCATGTTTCTTAACCTTGTTATTGTTGTACTTTTATGCACAAATGGAAGCAAATTCTAACAAAGTATCAAATATCAACGTTGTAAACGAAAGCGAAGAAACAAACAATCTCAGAATAAGAACACAAGAGATTAACGTGGTTTGACATAAAGCCTACGTCCACAGGCGAAGCACGGTGAAAAATTTCACTAAACAAACGGAGATTACCATAGAGTGGTTAACTCTCACAACCCAAATCTCGCAAATTACAAACCCTAAACCAAATGAGTAGAGAACCCCAAACAAACAGAGAAGATTGTTCCAAATTGGTCTCTAACTCTCTAACTCAAAAATTGACTCTCACCAAAATGCAAAACAAATAAGCCATGAATTTGCCACACTCTCCTGACTCCAAACGGTAACCTCCACCCAAAACCCAAAAGAGAAAACTCTCTAAACCAATGGTGAGGCGCACAAAATAAACTAACCCTAAAGTCCTATTTATAGTGCATAGAACTTAGGTTATAATGAGAATCATAATCCTAATTGGAAGTCAATCCAAATCGTAATCAAATAGATAATTAACAAAATCTCTCCACCAAGCAAGGAATCCAACCAAGAAGTCAAACCCAAACCCAAACCCAAATAGGACACCAAAACGAAATAGGTAACACAAACTTAATTTCTACATCATCCTGTTTTTGAGCCGTAAATCACAACAGTTATTAGCTCCTCCATATTTCTTTGCTGGCCCCAAATATTTTCTCTCAGTCACACACACACTTACACACAAACCAATAGGAGTTGACATCCCATCTTGCTCCATGGAATGTGCACATGTTTACAACTCAAAGCCACTAATAATCATCTTACATGGATAATTATTATGCATTTGTAGCTAAAATTATCTCGTATATAATATTAAAAAATACACAAGATATACATACCAGTGATGATAATTCATTGAGTAAAAACAATGATCTTCAAAATGCCAGCAAAAAGATGAGAACAGCATCCCAACATACAGCCAAGGAACCATAACACCAGCAATGTTATGATGAACAGCTCTAAGCACTGATCCTTTCAGTTTGGGTAAGTTATTGAGATTCCATGGGCTCCTACAGTATTCATCCCATATCTTGGCCTCAGTTGATTCTGGTTTCTGGTCATTTACACGTGGAAACCCACTCCCATACATGGAAGTATCCAAGTCACTGCCATACATAACTTCCACCTCACCGGCTGAACCCTCCACAATTTCCCAAAACTTTTTCTCTAATTGAACCCTTGATGCAGATCCTGACCCAAACCATTTCCTCTTGGCACGATTAGCCATACGCCTAAAAACTTCCAGTGAAAACTGCTTACCAGGCACGAAACCAAAACTATCCTTGTCGGAATTCAAGCATTCCAAGCAATACCAATTCCCTGGTGGAACCTGCTTCAATGGAGGAGACAGACAATAAATGTGCCACCCCTTATTACACCTATCACACAAAAGCATCACTTCACCGTGCAAGCCACTTACGCATTGTTCACATATCTGATCATGCTCCTCATCCTCCTTCTCTACCTTACTGACCTTAACTTTCCCACCATCCTTAGTGATTCGCCTCCTTTTGGAGCTGGAACATTCAAAACTCTGTTCACCCCTCTTCTCCACAGGCATACCCCTCTTATATCTTCTGGCCCCCTCTCTGTTCAGCTTGTTATAATACTTTTCATAATCATACAAATGGTCACGATACAGTTGACACAATACATGCTTCGAGCACTCCGAAATCCCTTTCACCGGCCTCACAAAACGAGCAACCTCCCCCCACTTCTTCCCCTTCACAACCTTATCATACCCTCCATATCGCTTCACAGCATTAAACAACTTACACAAATCCAACTCCTCCCCTTGGAAAACCACCCTCTTCCGCAACTTCTTCCTGCATCGGTCCTCCAAAAACCTATTGTACTCCAACTCAAAAGTCTTGGAATCGCATGACGCAGGGCGCACCTGCAGCTGGTGAATGGCCTGCGTCTTTGTTGGAAATGTAAACGAATCCAAATCCAACGCAAACGGGGGTTTCCAGCTCTTCGGTGGAACTATCCTACAAATCCCATACGCCTCGGCCTCGGGCCTGATCTTATAAATATACTCCAAAGGGGCTCTAAATTCATCCTCAGTAGGGTAATACACAGGTGCAGATGGAATATTCAATGATCCAGATGATGAAACACTCAAAGTTTGACCTACAACTCCCTTCTCCACAGCCCTAGGTTTTCCTTTCCCCATTAACACCACCACACAGATACACACAACCTATACATATAGCTACCTACATAAACATACAATTAAATTTGGATTAATTAAATTAAATTAAATTAAATTAACATTGCAGTACTGAAATTCGAATTCGAGTGGTTTTAGGGCTTTGCAGAGCGTACCTTTGTAGTAAACTGAGACTGGAGTGTATTTCAGAGAGACAAGAAGGAGAGGGTGTGGTTTCTGAGTTTCGTGCGAAAACTATCAAGTGTTGTTGAAAGGAAAGACGCAGAATTACAAATTAGCGCCTGAAAATGGTAAAATTTACGAGAATGGTAACTCTATCTCTTCTCCTCCTTGTTGTTTTATTTTTTATTTTTTATTTTTTATTTTTCATTTTTTCTTTAAAGATAAAGAGTTTCCTTTAAGTGGGCCTAGCCGTACTATTGTCTTTGTTATGTTTGTCTCGTTTGGTCTTTTTCCGCGGCTTGTGTCGGGAGAGGGTTGTTTGGGGAATCTACACGCGCTGGGGGATCGGGTGGCTGAGCGTGTAGTATGGGATTTGATCGACGGTCAGCATTCAGGCGTTGGCATTTTTTTTTTTTGGAGAACCAGGCGTTGGTTTTGCTCTTGGTTTGAGAGCGTGTTTGGTTGCACGTGTGTTGAAGCAACCGGACTGCTGTCCCCTTCCTTCTTTTGTCTAATTTAGAGCTGGTTTGGTATTACTGTGCTTTAAAAAAAAAATTGTTTTTACTGTATTTTAAAAATACACTCATTTTTGCTACTTCACGCTTTCAGTTTTTTCACCCAAAACTGTGAAAATAAGCTGTTTTTAAGTGTTTACCAAACATTTTTTTTAGCTCAATTTTTTTGATACTTACTTTTTATAAAAGCACCTCAGTACCAAACCAACCCTTAGTGGGGCAGTTCCAAATTCCAACTTTACCACATTATACCTACTAGTCTTTTTACACGCATAGTTTTTTATTACGCAATGCTACGTGTGATTTAAAGGTATTTATCTACGTATTGTTTTTGCGTGTGGACTTGTCTTTTTTTTTTTTTAACCAATGGCGTTAGTTAGTCAAGACTCACATATTTTTGTTTTATTTTTGTGCATAACTATCAATTTAGCAAGAAATTTTGTGTGCAAGTTCACATTTCAACTTTTTTTAAGCAATGAAGTTTTAGGCTAACTTTCGTGTATACTATAGTTTTTTCTTTTATTCACTCGATGTGTACATCTAAAATTTAGTATCTTCATTGTGACAAAGGTGAAATAAGAATTCTTTAAGATATAGACATCATGGTCTGTGTAGTGATAAAATGAAATAAGTAACAAATAGTTGCTTAGAAAGTTTAGAAATAACATGATATTACAGTATGTCGTGTGGTATACTTGAATGGGATATCATGCTATTACATTTACTTTGCCCATTTGCCTAGAAGAGGAACATGGAAAGAACCTGGTATATTGGATGGCTAACATGAGTCCACTCTCCACTTTTCATCTTTTACATTAATTATCAATTTAATCAAACTATAGTGCACAACACATTAGTCTTTTTTTATTGTTCTTTACGTGCAACAACACAGTTCATAGCGAATGTACTTTGAATAATTACTTTTCCTACAACAATTACCACAATCTAGACCCTAACAACTCATCAACACATTGTGTTCAGTGAGGCAGTAAAAAAAACGACTACCTTGGTTGTTAGATGTTTAAGCTAATACACAAGCTAGACATCGATATTTCAAAATCCCATACATTGGCCTTACCTATACCAATGGCCTCAATGGCTTTTTTTTTTTTTTTTTTTTTTTTGAAAATTGGAAATGCATTCCTAGGCAACAACCACCACATACAAAGAAAGCTAGAGAAAACTGACCAACATAACACAAGCAAGCGAGAAGGGGAATACAAAATATGCTACTAAACTAGGCTAACACGTCTTCTTCATCCCACAACAATCATATCTAAGAAGGAGGACATGGCAAGCCATCTTTGTTCAAAATTCTCACCAAGGATGATAGGGGTCTGACAACCCAAATGGAATCGCTCATCACCGCACCACTAAATCTAGCGACAAAGTTCGCTGCTTCATTCACTGATCTTGCCACCTAAGACCAAATGCAATTTTGAAAACGACACCCTATTTGCAGTATGCAACTTAAAATAGGATATATCTCCCAGCTGCAGTTTTCAGCACCTCCATTTAAGTAAGAAATCATTTGTTTGTAATAAGATTCCACCACTATTTGAGAATCGTTGCTTTGTTGAGCCAAAAAACAACCTTCAAGGATCGCCAAAGCCTCAACCACGGTTGCACTGGATGCATGCACTTCCTTTCTTATAACCTTTAAACACATATTCCTTAAGTCTCTCACAACACCTACATAACCTATTGAAGCCCCACTTTCCAACGTGCATCAACATTAATTTTTATCATTTGGGAGGGGGGTAGAGACCAGGGCCGGTCCCGCTGAACTATTTACCTTGCTCCTTTCTAGGTTGAATTCCCTTCCTTTGCCTTCATAAACAGAGTATAAGCACATTGAATGGCCTTAACAGTTTGCATAGAAGAAGGAGGTTTGTGATTAAAAATTGACTTACATCGGGTTTTCTAGTTGTGCCCACAAGTGAAAGCCAATAGCGTTCGAATTCTCGCCCTCTCTGCCTTATCCCCGAAATTCTCCTTGAACATTTTTAAAAGCCAAGCATCAAAAGTAGTAATAGAATTCCTATCAACTTTATAATTCAGTAAGGCTCCAAACCAGGCCAAATCAACCCAGGGACAAAAAAACAGAAGATGTTCTACAGATTCCTCATACTCATTGTAAATCGGACAAAGGGGTGCATTAGCACACCTTCTTTTAGAAAGGTTTAGTTGCGTAGCAATGACAACTTTGATTCATTTCCATAACAAGTTTTGAATTTTAGAAAGGGCCTCCAGTCCCCAAATCCATTTCCACACCTCATGATCAATATGCATTGAAGATAAGGGTTTTGAATTCCGTCTTATGCCATTATTGTTTTGGAGCCATCTAATCTGACAAAGTAAATCCCCCTCCTATCTGTAGGCCAAATGAACCTATCATCCCTCCTAGAATCACCCACATGTATACTAGGGATTGCCCTACAATCGTCTTCAGAGGTCAAATTACGAGTTGGGTTCAACTCCCAACTTCCATCCATCATGTTAATAACCGAGGCCACAAGCATTTCTCTGTCTACATCTACTTCATCGAAAGGAATTGGACGACTGCACTTAATACTTGGAACCCATTTATCAACCCAAATATTTTTTTTACCATTCATAACTTGCCAATGCGCACTTTTTAACAACAACTCCCTTCCTTCAAGCAAGTTGGACCAAATCCAAGAAGCACGCCCACCTTTCTTGGCTTCCAAAAATGAGACATAAGGAAAGCATTGCTCCTCTAATACTCGAGCCCACTGAGAATTCAGATCATGGATTAATCTCTAACATTGCTTGGCAAGAAGAGCAATATTAAACTCTTTTAGATTCCGGAATCTCATTCCCCCCTCACTTTTTGAATAACTTATCGTTTCCTAACTAATCTAGTGAATTTTTCTCTCGTTTTCTCTTTACCCCCACCAAAATCTAGCAAGAGCATCATCAATCTCATTATGTAAGGTATCCAGAAATTTGAATATGTTCATTGGGTATGCCGACAATGCTTGAATGATCGTCTTAATCAACACCTCATGTCTGGCCTGAGAATGGAACTATTGTTTCCACCCTAGTATTTTCCTTAGAACACGATCTCTAACATAAGCCAACGCCTCTTTTTTTTGAACTTCCCCAATCTGTCAGAATTCCGAAATATCTACCTAGGTCTTCCACTTGTGGCATATTTAATATTCTACAAAGTTCCTGGCAAACTTCAATCAAAGTGTTAGCACTAAAATAGACAACTTTTGCAAACTAATCTCCTGGCCGAATGCATGACAGTAGGCATTGAGTAAATTTACAATATTTTGACTGTTATTTCTTATGGCCTTTAGGAAAATCAAAGTATCATCTGCTAATAAGAGATGAAAGAGGCATGTTCCATTAGCATTGATCCAGATTCCTTCCACATATCCCATTTCAATAGCATTTATAATTAGGAAAGATAAAACCTCACTAACAATAAGAAATAAGTATGGTGAAAGTTTGTCACCTTGCCTCAATCCCCTTGTCAATTTAAATCTCTTTCCTGGATGCCCATGAATCAAAACTAAAAACTCCACGGTCGTAACACAATTCATCACCAAGCTTAGCCATTTTCTATCAAAGCCCATCTTCATCTTGATAGCCTCAAGGAAGTCTCATTCCACCCTGTCATATGCCTTATTCATATCAAGTTTAATTCACAACTCATACTTTAGCTTTGCCTTACTGAGCTTAAGAAAATGAAAGACTTCATGGGCAATGATGATATTGTCTTTAATTTGTCTTCCTTCCACAAAAGCATTCTGACATGGAGAGATAATATTAGAAAGCAGGGGTTTAAGACGATTTGTTAAAATCTTCGAACGTACCTTGTAGGAGTAATTACACAAGTTTATTGGTCGAAAATGGCTCACTAATTCAGGGTTTGGTATCTTCTGGATTAGGAAAATATTGGTGGAATTTAATTTTTGCAAATTTGATCCACCATTTAGAAACTTAGTGGCCAAGCCCTTGATCTCCGCTTCAATTATATCCCAGAAAGATTGAAAAAAATACACCTTGGAACCCATCCGGCCCTGGAGCTTTTAGGCTTCCCATTTGAAACACAGGGTCTTTAATTTCCTCTTCCTCTAATAGTCTAATCAACAATTCATTCATCTGCGGCATAACCACTGGTTGAACATAGTATAAAATATTTCCCCATTCACGATGTCCACTTGTCGAGAATAAAGTCTTGAAATTGTTTCCACTGTTCCTCTGATGCCTTCCTGATCCTTAACCCACAATCCCCTGCCATTTTGAATCTTTTTTATTCTATTTGTCCTCATTCGCTTTATAGTAGTCAGATGGAAGAAAGTAGTGTTGGCATTACCTGCTTGTAACCACTTTATATGCGATCTTTGAAGCCAGAACTTATCTTCTTGTTCTTCTAATTTCTCAATACTATCTTAATAGCCTGTATTTCTTCAATATTTTCCTCCCAGTTCATTCTTAGGTTCCCAAGGTGATTGGTAAGATCTTTAATCCTTAAATTTCCTTTTGCTTCAATCCTTCAGATTATCTTTACAAAGTTTTAATTTCTTCTACCATTTATTTAACTATCCTCCCTTAAATTGATTACTCTAGCTTTTCTCTACGACTCACTATAATCGTCCTCTTTATCCAAAATGCCTCAAAATGGAACAAACGTTGTCCCCAAATTTTGCCTGGATCAATATTAACAATTAAAGGACAATGATCAGAAGCCTTAATAGTATCATGAACAACCGTCGTATTCAGCCACTGAATCTACCGCTGAGCATTAACCAAACCTCTATCAAGTCTTTCCTGCACCAAAACATTATTGCACGTTCCTTGCCAAGTGAATCTTGGACTAGAGAACCCAAGGTCAATTAACTCCATTTTCTCCATGAAATCATGTAAGAACTTGGATCTTATATGCGGCCCCTTTCTTCCCACACTTTTCACATAGTCTCACAATATTTCATTCAAATCTCCCCCACAAAACCAAGGAAGATCACTAGCTTGAAGCACATTCATTTCCCACTTCTAGAAATTCGCCTTTTCTTTTTTATATGGGCTGCCATAAATCCATGTATTTTAGGTCCAATCGCATTCACCCTTAATCCGCATCATTGTATGAATTAAATTCTTTGAAGAAAACAAAATGTTTACCTCCACAAACACATTCCACCATAAGCTTAATCATTTCGCAACTCCAATCGGGGGAACATCAAACCCATTTTTATACCTCATTCGCCATCTAACACCTTCAATCATGTGGTTTTTCATCTTTGTTTCCAAAAGAAAAACCATAGCGGGTCGATAATTCCTCACAAGCCTGTGTAAGGCTCAAATTACCGTGTCTAACCTGAGGCCACGGTAGTTCCATATAAGATAAATCATGGCAACCTTGCGGTTGTTTTAGGCCAGTCGCCACCGCCTCGGGTTGTCACTCTTATTCTTCTGGTTCTTAGTGTCTTTGTTTCTTCCTCCACAGTCTAGTCTAAATAAGACCAGGTTTTATCCTAACAAACTGGAACCTCTAGTAAGTCATCCTGAACATATAGACTTTTTTCACATTCTGCAACACGACCCCTTCTACCTTGTCTTCGTCTTCTCCAAGAACTTCCTTGTACTCCTTTTGACTTCTTTGTTGGTGGCTAGTATCTACTAGTTCCCACACCATCAACCCTCATTTTCAGTCTCATTCCTATAAGAAGATTTTCAACTTGTCTAACCTCATCCTCTCTAACTTGCAAACTTTGTTTTCCCTACATAATAGCCCTAGAATCCTGAGACATTTGGGCTTGTGGATTATCCGCTACCAGCATAACCTTTGTCTGGCTTTCAGATAAGTTCTCAGTTGGACTATTGTGATTCAATGGTACTAACCAATTGTCACACTTCATTGGTCTAGGCTACCTATAATCCATATTAGCATATCATTCGCATCTCATCTCCTGAATTAAGATTCCTCTTGACTGGACCTGATTTATCGGTCCAAAAACAAGCTAGGTCAGGCCACCAAGCAAACCATAACCCTCCACCATACTATGCGGCCCACTTAATGGGTTGGCATTACTTGCAACGTGTTGAAAGTCGTTTCCAGCTTCTTCTTATTGACAACCACCCAAGAAAATTCGAGATTCATTCCTTGTACTCTACACCTTATTTTGTCTCTCACTTCTTTCCATGTGTCACATCCCGGCCCGGAGCGAATCACTTCCCCGGCCCGCTCCACCACCGTAGCACGATATTGTCCGCTTTGGGCTTACCATTCCCTCACGGTTTTGTTTTTGGGAACTCACGAGCAACTTCCCAGTGGGTCACCCATCATGGGATTGCTCTAGCCCTCTTCTCGCTTAACTTCGGAGTTCCTACAGAACCCGAAGCCAGTGAGCTCCCAAAAGGCCTCGTGCTAGGTAAGGATGGGAATATACATATAAGGATCACTCCCCTGGGCGATGTGGGATGTTACAATCCACCCCCCTTAGGGGCCTGACGTCCTCGTCGGCACACCTTTGATGTAAGAAGTTAAGCTCTTAAAATGATATGTCCAGCAGCAAGATCCTAAAGTAGCATTTTAACCCCAAATCTAACTAGAGTATGATGGTACAATTTACATTTGACAAGGAAATACAAACAATAAATCTAGACTTCACACACATGTTTTGCAGTTAATTGATGTCCAAGTTAAAATGTCATAATTAAAGGTTCCAAATGTACACAGAATATTGTTGAAGTTGTGTAATATAAAGGAAAATCAACTTTTGCTTTTTGCAAGTTCCGGTTCAGCAAACTATACTCTTTTACACTCTTATTTGAAGTGATTAAATTTCTTCAGTGTGCCCTTCCAAGGGTGTAAAAGATGAGGAAATTGTAGCAATGATTCATCAACTAAAAATCTATGACTAATGATCCCTAAACTCCTCAAAAAATGTAGTCATGATCCTTTTTTGCAAATCCATCAGAACTTCTATTAAAACGAGTCGTATTAGAAGAATCATTGCTACAATTGGGTTAAAGTTGAGAGACCCTTTCTATAATTTTTTTTTTTTTTTCCATTTAGTTTCTCATATCTGCCCCTTGATTTTAACCTCACGTTTTCGCTAAGTGATTCATTTTGACGAAAGTTTTAACAGAGTTGAAGAAAAGGACCATAGCTACATGTTTTAATGAGTTAACGGATCAATGATCATGAATTTTTAGTTGAAGGATCATTGCTATAATTTTCTCAAAAGAGACAGAGGTTGCAACATTAACAACTTGCTTCTCAATATTGGTAGCAAGTGTGCACGGTTTAACCAAGCTAATTATTGCGCCAGATGGTGGTTGCTCCTGAACTAATTCCTAAATAATAGACCCTGTTCTACCAAATTCTTTTTCTAATTACCAAATCAAAGTCGAAATTTTTTTGTGATGCCAACCAATTTTTTAAGTTGCGGCGGCAACATAAAGAATCATCATACCCTTCTTCTAGGACGATAAAGTGGCAAGATACATCCAAAAGCTTTTAGCGTGCATTCCTATCATACTAAGATTGAACTGATTTGTGTTGTCCTCCGCAATAA